>NW_028318731.1:300000-491706 GCF_062004578.1 Staurois parvus | reverse complement strand
GGAAGGACGGCGGGCAAGGAGGGCAAGGGAGGGGACAGGAGGGACCGGAAGGGAAGGAGGGAAGGAGGGAAGGGCAGTGCAGGGACGGAGGGACAGGGAAGGAGGCGGGAAGGAGGGACGGCCCGGACAGGGGGGCAAGGAAGGCCAGGGGGGCCGGAAGGACGGGGGGAAGGCAAGGAAGGGGGGACAGGACCGGAACGGGGGGACGGACAGGGAAGGGGGGCAGGCAGGAACCCTTCCTTTTTTCCTTCCTTCCTTTTTTCCTTCCTTCCTTTTTTCCTTCCTTCCTTTTTTTCCTTCCTTCCTTTTTTCCTTCCTTCCTTTTTCCTTCCTTCCTTTTTTCCTTCCTTCCTTTTTCCTTCCTTCCTTTTTTTCCTTCCTTCCTTTTTTCCTTCCTTCCTTTTTTTCCTTCCTTCCTTTTTTCCTTCCTTCCTTTTTTCCTTCCTTCCTTTTTTCCTTCCTTTTTCCTTCCTTCCTTTTTTCCTTTTTTCCTTCCTTTTTTCCTTTTTCCTTCCTTTTTTCCTTTTTTCCTTCCTTTTTTCCTTTTTTCCTTCCTTTTTTCCTTTTTTCCTTCCTTTTTTCCTTTTTTCCTTCCTTTTTTCCTTCCTTCCTTTTTTCCTTTTTTCCTTCCTTTTTTCCTTTTTTCCTTCCTTTTTTCCTTCCTTCCTTTTTTCCTTTTTTCCTTCCTTTTTTCCTTCCTTCCTTTTTTCCTTTTTTCCTTCCTTTTTTTCCTTCCTTCCTTTTTTCCTTTTTTCCTTCCTTTTTTCCTTTTTCCTTCCTTTTTTCCTTCCTTCCTTTTTCCTTTTTTCCTTCCTTTTTTCCTTCCTTCCTTTTTCCTTTTTTCCTTCCTTTTTTCCTTCCTTCCTTTTTTCCTTTTTTCCTTCCTTTTTTCCTTTTTCCTTCCTTTTTTTCCTTCCTTTTTTCCTTTTTTCCTTCCTTTTTTCCTTCCTTTTTTCCTTTTTTCCTTCCTTTTTTCCTTCCTTTTTTTCCTTTTTTCCTTCCTTTTTTCCTTCCTTTTTTCCTTTTTTCCTTCCTTTTTCCTTCCTTTTTTCCTTTTTTCCTTCCTTTTTTCCTTCCTTTTTTCCTTTTTTCCTTCCTTTTTTCCTTCCTTTTTTCCTTTTTTCCTTCCTTTTTTCCTTCCTTTTCTCCTTTTTTCCTTCCTTTTTTCCTTCCTTTTCTCCTTCTTCTTTTCCTTCCTTCCTTCTCCTATAGTTTGTACATTAGTTACAATACAACTTCTTACAAGAGGAAACCGAGGGCCCTGCTCATTAGCGCTTACAATCTAGGACAGGGGTCTCCAAACTATGGCCCTCCAGGTATTGAACTGCAAGTCCCACGAGGCCTTGCAAGACTCGCAGAGGCATGATGGGACTTGTAGTACTTCAACAGCTGGAGGGCCATAGTTTGGAGACCTGTGATCTAGGAAATGCTTTCACATTTCTGCAACATTGTAACTTTGTACGTCAACTGAAACTCAAAATCTGGCTTGACACAAGGGTGCCTGATCTATAATCTGTGTGTATGTGGGGAAAGGGGGGGTTCCAAGTTGGTGAATATCACCTAGAATGCTCATTGAGAGTCTGCAGAGCAAACCGTTGGTTGGCAGTGGCCCAGGGTCTTCTGAACTACAGGATCGTTCTACAGTAAAGCAGGCATGGGTAAGGGGGAGAAGTTTACTGTTCAGCAGGTAATGAGGGTCTCCATTCTATAACTCACTAGCAGGTTTTTGCGCACTTTGGAACCTCTCCCATGACCTCTAACTCTCTGTGAATTTCTGATGTGGACCCCTAAATGACGCACTCTTTTCCATTGTTGGGCAGCGTTAGTACGGAGATAGACCAGGGCAAAAGGTTAAGCCATGCATACAGATTAGATGGCGGTCGAAGTTTCGACTGGCGAACAATCGTTTATGCAAACAATCATTGCATGCTTGGATTGCTCAAGTGTACATGTTAATGCCAGTGGAGAAGGGAAGAATATCCAGACAACCCCAGTGCTGGCCTAATCCCAGGGCATCAATACCAACTGGGTTAGCAAATTCAAACCAGACAAAGAAGTTCCCCCGAGAACTTTCAGCCACGGGGGATATCATCACCATAATACTTTCCTATGCTGGCTGAGAAAATGTTGTGCTTGTAGGTATCTAGTGAATATTCGGCCGTTTATACACATGCAGATCACTTAGATGAACCCAACACACTGGGTCATGGCCTTATGGAATCCTGGCAATTGGAATAATATGGCAATTATTTTACCTTTTCTAACTCAATTCCAGTCTTGTGATGTCGTTACCTCTACCATACAGCATGGCCAGGTTGGTTTTCTCTTCTGTAGTACACATGTCAAAAGAGGAGCGTGGAGGGGTGGGCTGCCATACTACCATTTTGGCAATGTCTGACTTGTGCAGAAGCTTCCTGTAATAAAGACCGGTCACTGCTGCTCTCTCTTCTTGTGCCGGGTGACTGGTCTTGTCTCCGCCCCTCTTGTGTTCTGCAGGTAGCCTGTAGTGGGTGGAGCCTGCTTGGTCCCTCCCAAAATTCTGCTCTCTGCACAGGCTATGAACAACACTAATTACTGTACGTCATAGGCCCTAAAGAAGAAAAAAAAATTCACATTAACATATAATATATATCCCCTATGACAGGGCTTGAAAAAGCCGCTCGCCAAATTAGAGGGGAAATCCTTGTGTGGCAAGCAAAGATGGAGCGGCTCCACCTGTGCGCTCCAAGCCTCATTGTGAAGCCGAGTTCCTGTTTCCAGCTTCTCCTTCGGCACTGCCATTACACTGGCAGCGCCACTGAGGGGACGGGTGCAGGAGAGGTCTGCTCTCCTCCGCTGAGAGGCGAGGCCCGCTCTCCCCTGCCTTGGGGGACACGAGGCGAGGCCCGCTCTATGATGTAGGCAAAAATTTAAAGAAAAAATTTCACATTTAAAATATAATCTATATATCCCCTATCTCATAGGGGATATATACAGTGGGGATCAAAAGTTTGGGCACCCCAGCTAAAAATTTGTATTAATGTGCATAAAGAAGCCAAGGAAAGATGGAAAAATCTCCAAAATGCATCAAATTACAGATTAGACATTCTTATAATATGTCAACAAAAGTTAGATTTTATTTCCATCATTTACACTTTCAAAATAACCGAAAACAAAAAAATGGCGTCTGCAAAAGTTTGGGCACCCTGCAGAGTTAATATCTTGTACTGCCCCCTTTGGCAAGTATCACAGCTTGTAAACGCTTTTTGTAGCCAGCCAAGAGTCTTTCAATTCTTGTTTGAGGTATCTTTGCCCATTCTTCCTTACAAAAGTCTTCCAGTTCTTTGAGATTTCTGGGCTGTCTGTCACGCACGGCTCTTTTAAGGTCTATCCATAGATTTTCAATTATGTTGAGGTCAGGAGATTGTGAAGGCCATGGCAAAACCTTCAGTTTACGCCTCTTGATGTAATCCCCCGTGGATTTTGAGGTGTGTTTAGGATCATTATCCATTTGTAGAAGCCATCCTCTCTTTAACTTCAGCTTTTTCACAGATGGCATCAAGTTACCATCCAAAATTTGCTGAAATTTTATTGAATCCATTTTTCCTTCTACTCGTGAGATGTTCCCTGTGCCACTGGCTGCAACACAACCCCAAAGCATGATTGATCCAACCCCATGCTTAACAGTTGGACAGAGGTTCTTTTCATTAAATTCTGTGCCCCTTCTCCAAACGTACCTTTGCTCATTCCGGCCAAAAAGTTCAATTTTAACCTCATCGGTCCACAGAACGTGTTTCCAAAATGCATCAGGCTTGTCTATATGTTCATTTGCAAAGTTCAAACGATGATTTTTGTGGTGAGGACGTAGAAGAGGTTTTCTTATAGCCTTCTCCAGCTTTCTATAGCCTTCTCCAGCTTTGTGAGCGTCAACTATTTTCAGTTTCAGTTTTCTAGACAACTGCTTAGAAGAACCCATGGTGCTGATTGTTGGGGCAAGGTCAGATGAGTCCGGGCATTTAAAACCTTTGAGATTGACATCACCCGGTCTTCCCAGACGATGATTGAGAACAATCCATGACACTGGCAGGTCTCAGCTTTGCAAAGGGGGCAGTGCATGCTATAAATTCTGCAGGGTGCCCAAACTTTTGCAGACGCCATTTTTTTGTTTCTGTTATTTCTGAAAGTGTAAATGATGGAAATAAAATCTAACTTTTGTTGACATATTATAAGAATGTCTAATCTGTAATTTGATGCCTTTTGGAGATTTTTCCATCTATCCTTGGCTTCTTTATGCACATTAATACAAATTTTTAGCTGGGGTGCCCAAACTTTCGATCCCCACTGTATATAAAATTTTAATGTGAATTTTTTTTTTTTTTTTTCTTAAATATTGTTTTGTGCCTAGAGTTCAGCTTAAAGTTTTCAGATCCCAGGGACTATAACACTTGCCTTTCCTTGTCCTTCTTTTTTTTTTTTTTTTTTTTTTTTTTTTTTTGAGGGGGGGGGGGGGGGGGGGGGCAAGGGCTGGGGAGGATACATACAGCTTCAAAGAAACCTATATACTCTACGGTTACAGCCTACTGCAACCAAGCCACCTGCAGGATTAAAAGGACACCTGTTCCCCACCCCCCAGAAGTATACTGTCATTATTCAAAGTGCAAAAGCTTTAAATTAAAAAAATGTAAAAAAATTGGGTAAAAAAAACTTAGCTTTATTTCTATTTTTGTTCTGGCCAGCAAAATACAAAATAAAAATGAGAATTTTGGAATTTGTACCACAACAGAGAGGCATAAAAAAAGATCTTGTGACCCGCACTGCAGCTTTCAGTGCTGTGTATTTTGTGCTTTTGTGTGTGAGGCCACTCAGTATATGCACACAGGTGTCTGCTTAAAAAAAAAAAAAAAAAAAAAAAGGCACCAGCAAATAAAATACCCGCCATGGGGGCCCTTTTTGCTATTCTTGAGTTTCATGCCATGAATGCTTTGTTTGTTTTTTGTTTTTGCGAATTCTGTGTACAGCTTGGTTTGACCAGGCTCCACATTTCCAGAAAATTTTAGTAAAATTTTGTATTTATTATTTTTATTTATTTTTATTTTTTATTTAAATATATATATATTATATTTTTATTTTGTCTTTTGAGTTTCCAGAAATGTATGTTTTATTGCATGTCTACGTAGTCTAAACTTGAAATCTTTGCTGCATTGTTACAGGTTTCTTTCCAGTGAAGAAGAAGTCAAAAGTTGTGCCGGCACTTTGTGACAAGTTACATTCGAGGTCTCCCATCCTGACAGAGCACACGCCGCGCAAGATGCTCCGATGACTGAGGTACGGAGATATCCCACCAATCTCATTATTTGTAGAGACGGTTTACATTCTATAAGTGTTTTCTCACTAGGCTTTCATCTGAAACTTCCAAGGCTAGAGCTTCAAAGGAGGCCTTTTTCCCCCCCCCCCCCCCCCCCTTTGTAGCTTACATATGTTGGTTAGTCAGTTAGAGATTGACCAATACAAGGTCACCCAGTGCCCAGGGTGAGTATACGAAAACTGCACCATTGCCCTCCCCCCCGGTCAAGATGGGGAAAAAAAATTGAAAACCTCTTCAAATTAAATTTTTATTCAAGTCAAAACAGAGTTCAACCACAGCTGCCCCTTGGGAGGGGGGGGGGGACCCTAGCCCGCCAGCCGTGACGGCTATTGAGGTACGTCGCTTGAAGTTGGGTTCTACCGCACCATACCAATTTACTCAGAATTTTGGTCCTGTTGCAGCAGGAAGAGAAGAGTAAAAAGCCTCATCCTTGGTAGAGGTGGCGGTAATAATAATACCCCTAACAGAGGTTTCAGTGGCCACAAAAATAACCCCAGCGTTGGATGCAGCAATAACCCCCGGCAGTGGTGTCTGTGTGGATGCAGGGATAACCCCCGGCAGTGGTGTCTGTGTGGATGCAGGGATAACCCCCGGCAGTGGTGTCTGTGTGGATGCAGCAATAACCCCCCAGCAGTGGTGTCTGTGTGGACGCAGGGGTAACCCCCCAGCAGTGGTGTCTGTGTGGACGCAGGGGTAACCCCCCAGCAGTGGTGTCTGTGTGGACGCAGGGGTAACCCCCCCCCAGTGGTGTCTGTGGACTCAATTGCAGAGTATCCAGTACATTGATATGTCAATCGTGTGGCTTTTGTGTATTTTAAGGTTTTATGCACATTTGCAAGCGCCGGGCATACAAACATACAGCCGTTCATTACTATGGGGTGACTGTGTCTCCTGGGTCCGGAATTATGCCTCCATTTTATATTGTGTCCACATGCATGCGGTTTTATTGGACAAAGTTGCAGTCGTTTCATGAGTCTTGTCCTCATTTTTCAAGTTGCAATGACACTTGAGGCATGCTAAAGTGACCTCGGAGTCCATATTGGCTCATATCACTTTAGCATGCCCAAAGTGATATTGCAGGTTGATTTCAACCACCACCTTGTGTGTTTTTTAATTGTTTATTTGGGTTTTTGTTTTGTTTTTTAATTTTGTTTGCATTTGTTTTTTTTTTTTGTTTGTTTATTTGTATTTTATTATATTTTTTTTTTTGTGTTTTGTTTTTTTTTCCCTCCTGTTAAGGTCTGCTATAATTTACAAGTCGTCCTGATAATTTTTAGCTTGGCTGGAGCGATCTGCCCTACCAGCACCAAGGCTGTGACTGGCTCCTAGCGACTGTGTCTTGGTCACTTCCATGTGGCTGAGGATCTCCTAGAAGGTCACATTTTCCACTGAGCTCGGTGTCCTATGATCTCAGTTTTCCAGCCCTGACCGATAATTTTCCTTCTCTTCTCATCCCCGCAGATTTGCACTTACAGAGCTGCCCAAACCTCAGCACAATGGAGGAGACTGGGACAAGCCGGAGAGTCTCCCTGAGCCGTCAACCTACGAGGACGCCTCTGTCTGTGAAATGAAAAAAGACGGGCAAAAACAGAACGAAAAAAGAAAAAATCAGCAGCCAATGAGCACGAACTGTGATTTTACAAAAGATGTGTAGAACTGCTGTGGCTGGCATTCCCTTCTGAAAATGCGAGTTGCCTGGCCGCCATGCTCATCCGTTAATCTCATTCCTTTCTGAGCCACTGACCTGGGACAAGTATGCGGCTCAGGAGTTCCTACTATATTTGCTCCAGGTCAGCGACTCCCAAGAACTCAAGCCACAGACAGACCGGGATATGGCATTTTTAGAAGAAAATTTGGAATGGCAGCCCCTTTTTTTTTTTTTTTTTTTTAAACACAAGCTTTCTTTTTAAAAGGGCACGTCCACCCAAAACTGATATTTCACTTGGAGAGTTGAATCACTTTTTAGGTTCCTTTATTAATCTGCAAATCCTCTAATTTAATGCATACAACTAATAATTGACCAAAAAGTGTAATATATTTCCCCTTTAATTAAATTCAATTTATTTTAAAATAATCTTTGAAAGCCCATACTTCATAAAAAAAAAAAAAAAGAAAAAAAATATTGATATGCAAGGTGACCTGCGGGCTGCATGCTTGCTTGTGATCAGCCTTTGTATAACTGACTACTAAGCCAGGAGGTAGCGTCTCCGCTAGGAGAGAAGGGGGCGTTTCCCACCTTGCATTTTGTGGAAACTGATCTCTCCAGCTCTTTTCCCCCCCCCCCCCCCGTGTTCTCACTGAGCTGTTCTCTAACGCACCATCAGAGCTACTGCTCTTACCGACAGCAAATGGTAAATGTGACATTTTTATGCTAAAAAATTTGTTTTGTAATTGGGGTGGGGGTAAAACTAATAAATATAATAAAGAAAATATTTTACATTTTTGTTTAATATTTTTTTTTTTTCCTTAATTGCAAACTGAAAAGTTTCAAGTGCTGAAAATTTTTTTTATATTAAATAATTATAAATTAAAATAAAAAACAAAACCTAATAAAAAAAATATATATTTTCTTATTAGTTTTTTATTTTAATTCATTTATAATTTAATTTTTTTTTTCTTAATTGCAAAAGGAAAAGTTTCAAGTGCTGAAAAAATTATATTAAAATAATTCTACATTAAAAAAAAAACTAATTTAAAAAAATAAAAAATATATTTTTTTATTTTAATTTTTATAATTTTAATCTTTTTTCTTAATTGCAAACGGAGAAGTTTCAAGTGCTGAAAAAATATTAAAATAATTATAAATTAAAATAAACTAATTTATAAAAAAACTAATTAAAAAAATTATATATATATATATATATATATATATATATATATAAATTTTTTATTTATATTTTTTTTTAGCACTTAAAATTTTCGCTTTGCAATCAGGGAGAAAATAAAAAAAATATATTCAGTGTATTTGACATGTAGAAATTTATCAATCACACCCTCTGTCGAAACAAAATATTTTTTAGTATCTGAAAACAACCCCGCCCTCAAAAAAAAACAAAAAAACCTTCTGTTCCCTTTTTAGTAGGTGAATTGAGCTGAGACTTGAATTGGAGACCTTGCTGCAGGTTATCACAAGAAATCCAAACTTGAATTGACTCTTAAAAAAAAAAAAAATAAATAAAATATCAGTTTTGGTTTTGACTTTGCCAGTTGGATGGTGTTTGATTTATTTTTAATGTTTTTTTTTTATTTTTTTAGTTTACTGCAATTTTTAAACAGACAGGTGTTGTTTATTTTATTTTTTCTATGTGCCTCATGCTGAAGCATTGTCATTAGAAAATGAAGTGGCGACATGCTCCATGACATCACATAAGGAGGCAATACAGATTCCTCCCCTATGTATGGCCGTCGGGAAGTACCTTTTTTTAATCTGAGCTCCTTCTTTTTTTTCTTTTTTTTTTCTTTTTTCTTTTCTAAATTTGCCTTGCAGTGCACGTTCTATAGATTTGTGGCTGGTACCAGAATACGGTTAAAATTTTTGCTTTTTGTTTGTTTTTTTCTTTCTGTTTTGTTTTGTTGTTTTGTTGTGTTTTGAGTTTGAAAGAGTTTTTACTACTAACTTATATTCACTATTTATATACGTGTGAATGAGCTTATAATATTCCGTAAGTTAAAAGCACTATATTTGCAAAGCGTGACTTGGGTTTGTTTGTTTTTTTTTGTTTTTGAAACCATGGAACTTTGTATATGTAAGAAAAAAAAAAAAATTGCTGCACATTTTTGTTTGACCTGTTTTAGCCTTAATGAGCCTTGTTATTACTGTTTAATAAAAAATGTTTATTAAACTTTTACACGTGTCAGACTTTAATTGGTGCTTTGAGGCAGTGCTGCCAGCAGGTGACGCCAGAGCTTTCTCTGCCTTTTTTGAGAGCGTTTCACATCGAAGCCACTACTTTTGGGACCAATCAAGATCGGTGTACATGACGGGTGGGTTGGGGCTGTACTTTGGTAAGGTGAGAGCAGGTACAGGCTGAAGATGTTACATTGTTGGGGTGGTTAGGGTTTAAAGGGCTACATTGTATATCTGGGCAAAATGTAAAAATCAGTATCTCTGTGCAATCTATGCACATTTCCCCATGCTGATCTCTTGACTTCTGCTGAAAATCTTGTGGAATCCCTGTTGATCCTGCCAGAAATGAAGGGGGGGACCCAATTTCTTGTGAGGTCGGCCTCTTCTGCACTGAAATCCAAAATGCTGTTGTCACTCTGTGGGCTGCAGTCACCCCCCCCCCCTGCTGTGGGCTGCAGGCACCATGCTCCTCCCCCTGCCCTATGTTCTCTATGCAATGCAGGCAGATCATGGCTGGTAGGTTGCAGTACATCAGCCCTGATCCAAGCAGCGGGGACTGTGATGGCTGGTAGTTTTTGGCTTTTAGATCGAACCTCTAGCCTTCCCTTCAGTCTTTCACAGTTGTATGAGCTCCTCCCCTGGACTGAAACCACTTACTCTGAACACTGTCAACGTCTAACAATGTGCATTAGAAGCTGCAGCAAGTCGGAGCCCACCTCATTTCCTGGCTGGAGGACATCCAGCATCATCTAGCTCTTTCCTCCCCAGCCTGACTAGTCATCCTTCTTTTTTTTTTTTCCCTTTTCTCTTTTTTTTTTTTTTTCTTTTTTTTTTTTTTTCCACCTTCTCTTTCCCCTTTTTTTTTTTTTTCCCTTTCTCTTTCCCCCTTTTTTTTTTTCTTTCTCTTCCCCTTTTTTTTTTTTTCTCTTTCTCTTTTCTCTTTCCCCCTTTTTTTTCTCTTTCTCTTTTCTCTTTCCCCCTTTTTTCTCTTTTCTTATTTATTGGATTTCAGCTCTTTTAAATCATGAAGGCTCAGCATCACATGTGGGTGTTACCTAGAGTGGCCTTTATCCTAGGAATACCTGCGCCTCCCAGATTGATATCCACCCATCAAATCAGTTTAATATTTTTCATAGCTCCTTCCAAGAACCACTACTTGCATCGGAGCTGAAGAGTACTGAGGCAGGGTGCTGGGATGCTTTCAGGAAGCTATGTACAGCATCCTACCAGCCATGATCTATCCATGTTGCATAGAGAAGCACAGAGATCTAGTGAATGTTTTTTAAATCTAAAATAACATGCGATATAAAAATAGAAAGGTTTCATTTTTTTTTAAAGATGTCATTGGCATGTTGATGAGGGGGGAGGGAGAAATTGGGGGAAGGCAAAATATGAGCAGATTAAACTTCAGGTTTAACAGATGACAGCTGTTGCGTTTTTTTTTTTTTTGTTTTTTTTTTCTCTTGGCTGGTATTATCGGATTCATCACTCTGGATATTCCATGTGGTCCCTCTCCAGGAACCCCCCCGATAAGACCGCGCTTTCACAAATTCCTGTCTCCCTATTTATTGCCGCCCCATGAATCGCCGTACAGTTGCAGCCCTTCAAATTGCTGTTTTTAATATGTTTTTATGGGAAGTTAAAAATAACCTGACGGGGGCCGATTTTCCTGCCGCTCTTCCTCCCCGCCTGCTCCGCGGTTTCATAGGTATCACTTTCAGGTCGTTTTCGAAGTATTTTTAGCATCACACTTTTGTGGCATGTAAAGTCTTCTGGCCGCAGCCCGCCGGGTCCTGGCAACGCGCTGCTCCTAAATAACCGGCAGTAGAAAAGAGAAGAAAATGACAGTTTTCCAAAGAGAGCCATAAATTTCGGGTCTTAAAGTGTGCCTGCGGCCGGAGCAGAGGGGGTGGTCCTAGACCCGGGCTGTAGCCATGTCCATGATAAAGAGGCAATTGTCTAGGAAATGCTGGGCCACATTTAAGAAGGAGCCTGAAAGAAGAACTGTCTGTGTTTTTCTTATTGCAGCCAGTCAGGCTTCCTCTATATAACTTACACTTTTTTTTTCCCCATATTTTTTTATTGAAAGAAAATAAAGCATTACAACAGTGTCAATATTAAGAGTACAGATCTTAGGTATAGCATAGTGTATACAGTTGTGTTCAAAATAATAGCAGTCAGACCTCACTAACCGGATCAATCACTGTTTTTGGTAGAAATGATATTTCTACATGGCAAATAATTTCCTAGCAGGTGTAGTAGAGTAATAGAAATCCAACAGTCATGACATGCATGCTGCTGATTCTCTGTCATTGAATCACTCATTGAAAGGGGCGTGTTCAAAATAATAGCAGTGTGGAGTTCTATTAGTGAGGTCATTCATTCTTTGAAAAACAGGTGGCAATTATTGCCCTTATTTAAGGAAGGAAGGCAGCAAATGTTGTACATGCTGGTTACAGTGCATTTCTCTCTGAAATTCTGAGGGAAAATGGGTCGTTCCAGACATTGTTCAGAAGAACAGAGTACCTTGATTAAAAAGTTGATTGGAGAGGGGAAAACATATAAAGAAGTGCAGAAAATGATCGGCTGCTCAGCTAAAATGATGGCAAATGCTTTAAAATGGCAACCAAAACCTGAAAGACGTGGAAGAAAGCGAAAAACTACCATTGGAATGGATAGAAGAATAACCAAAATGGCGCGGACTCAGCCAACAATCAGCTCCAGGAAGATGAAAGAAGGTGTGACGTTCCCTGTGAGGACTGTTACAATTAGAAGACGCCTATGTGAAGCCAAGCTATCTGCAAGAAGCCCCCGCAAAGTCCCACTGTTGGGAAAATGACGTGTGCTGAAGAGGTTACAATCTGCCAAAGAGCACATTGACCGGCCTAAAGAGAAATGGCGCAACATTTTGTGGACTGATGAAAGTAAGATTGTTCTTTTTGGGTCTAGTGGCCGGAGACAGTTTGTCAGACGACCCCAAACACTGAATTCAAGCCACAGTACACTGTGCAGACAGTGAAGCATGGTGGTGCAAGCATCATGATATGGGGATGTTTCTCATACTACGGTGTTGGGCCTATTTATCACATACCAGGGATCATGGATCAGTTTGAATACATCAGAATACTTGAAGAGGTCATGCTGCCTTATGCTGAAGAGGAAATGCCCTTGAAATGGGTGTTCCAACAAGACAACGACCCCAAACACACCAGTAAACGTGCAACATCTTGGTTCCAGACCAACAAGATGGATGTTATGGAGTGGCCAGCCCAATCCCCGGATCTTAATCCAATAGAAAACTTGTGGGGTGACATCGAAAATGCCGTTTCTGAGGCAAAACCAAGAAATAGAGAAGAACTGTGGAATGTGGTCCAATCATCCTGGGCTGGAATACCTGATCACAGGGGCCAGAAGTTGGGTGACTCCATGCAACACAGATGTACAGCAGTTCTCAGAAACAGTGCGACTACAACCAAATATTCATGAAGTCATTCAAAGGAAAGCAAAATCTTCAAACATTTCTCAGTTTATATAGTAAATGTTTGAGTTTGTAAAGAAGAATACAAACACTGCGATTTTTTTTTGAACCGTCTAATATTCACTTTTCTTCAATTTTTTTTTTTTAGAGGAACAGCACAAATTTTGATCTATTTTTCTTCATGTTTTGATTTGGAATAGAATGTGTCGTGTTCCCAATGCATTTGTGTGGATGGAAATAAAAGCTATTAGAAGGATTTTCAGCTTTATTCACTTTTTTCAACACACTGCTATTATTTTGAACACAACTGTACATCAATATCCAGGGGTATAATTCAGATGAGTCGTATGGGCGTGGGTGACCTGTTAATGCATGCGCTTTGAACTCTGAAAGTCCTCATCCGTCATCCTTTTGAGGGCAAGTATCCTATTCTCCAGGGAATAGGGTGGCTGGAACAAATATGCTGTGTAAGCAGTAGATCGTTTGTATGGGTATATAATAAATTAAAAGGAAAAAAACCCCAAAGGAAAGAGTACAGGCTGTGTATATTAAAGCAGGGTGATGCTAAGCCGAATCAGCCGACAGGGGAAAATAGGTCGGGTTTACCTATTGGGGTTCCTGTTAGCACATACAGTTGTGTCCAAAATTATTCAACCCCCAATGCTGTAAAGGGGTTTAGGGACTATAGTGTACATTTGGAATTGTATTCAGAATCAAATCCTACAAGGACGTTGTAACTACCCAAATGCAACTAAAATGACATCAATTGTTTATGTAATACAGTAGTAAATGGTTCTTATGTGGTTTCTTCATTGCCACAATTATTCAACCCCTTAAAGACTACCACTCTGAAGAACAGAGGTTCATACAGGTGCTTTCCATCAGGTATTGAAAACACCTGTGGATGTCACCGAGCAGCAATCAAGCATAATAAGCACCAATTAGGCAGCTTTAAAATGACTGTGATACTCAGCTCCTTCTAGACATTTACTGGTGTGGTTACAAACATGGTGAAGGCAAGAGAATGGTCCAGGAAGACAAGAGAAGAGGTGATTTCTCTTCACAGGAAGGGCAATGGCTATAAGAAGATTGCAAAGATGTTAAACATACCAAGAGACACCTTAGGAAGCATCATTCGCAAATTCAAGGCAAAGGGCACTGTTGAAACGCTACCTGGTCGTGGCAGAAAGAAGATGCTGACTTCGACTGCTGTGCGCTACCTGAAGCGTAGAGTGGAGAGAAGTCCCCGTGTGACTGCTGAGGAACTGAGAAAAGATTTGTCAGATGTGGGTACAGAAGTTTCAGCCCAGACAATAAGACGCACACTGCGTAATGAAGGCCTCCGTGCCAGAACTCCCAGGCGTACCCCCTTGCTGTCTCCAAAGAATAAGAAGAGTCGACTGCAGTATGCCAAAAGCCATGTGGACAAACCACAAAAGTTGTGGGATAGTGTTCTGTGGACTGATGAAACAAAATTAGAACTGTTTGGGCCCATGGATCAACGCTATGTTTGGAGGAGGAAGAACAAGGCCTATGATGAAAAGAACACCTTGCCTACTGTGAAGCATGGTGGAGGGTCAATCATGCTTTGGGGCTGTTTTGCTTCTGCAGGTACAGGGAAGCTTCAGCGTGTGCAAGGTACCATGAATTCTCTTCAGTACCAGGAGATATTGGATGGAAACGTGATGCAGTCCGTCACACACCTGAGGCTTGGGAGACGTTGGACCTTTCAACAGGACAATGATCCCAAGCATACCTCCAAGTCCACTAGAGCATGGTTGCAGAGGAAAGGCTGGAACATTTTGGAGTGGCCATCGCAGTCACCAGACTTAAATCCGATTGAGAACCTCTGGTGGGACTTAAAGAAAGCAGTTGCAGTGCGCAAGCCTAAGAATGTGACTGAACTGGAGGCCTTTGCCCATGAAGAATGGGCGAAGATACCCGTAGATCGCTGCAAGACACTTGTGTCAAGCTATGCTTCACGTTTAAAAGCTGTTATAACTGTAAAAGGATGCTGTACTAAGTACTAAGATTGAATGTCACTTGGGGGTTGAATAAAACTGATAATGCTGTGAGCACAGAAAAGACATTTGTGGTTATTTCATTATAACTGTTATGTTATATTTGTCTGACCTACAAGTGCCTCTTTAATGTAAATGTAAGCAAGATGACTGAATGATCAAAAGCAATGTCAAACTGGCCAAAACACTCAATTTCAGTGGGGGTTGAATAATTTTGGACACAACTGTAAACAATAGTGGAGGGTAGGGAAAGAGGAGAGGTGAGAAGAAAGGGGAGCAAAGGGGGGGAGAAAAGGGTACAGGTACTTTATATGGTGCCATCAATTTACACAGCGCTTTACATCCATACTGTTCTGTCTCTCCAGTCTAAGCATTGAAAGTGTGATCTCTGTAACTTACAGCTGTGATGAGATAGCGATAACTTCAATCTTAGTTGAATAACACAGGCAGTGACTCAATCCTGATGACACCTTGTAGATCTTGTGAAGTTTATTCCATAAACAGAGAGTCTCACAACAATGAACATCGGATAGGTCAAAAGATCATAATGTGATCTACTTCATGACATGAGGCTTGAAGCTGAAATGCATTTCTGGGAAAAGGGGTGGGGCTATCTATACAGCATGAACTATACCAGAGGAAAGGGAGGAGCAGAGACAAAATATAGAGAACACTTAAAGGCATATGACAGTCATGTGAAACATGACACATACATTATTATTATACAGGATTTATATGGCGCCAACAGATTGCTCAGCACTTTACAATATAATGGGAGACAATACAGCAACAATACAGTTCAATACAAGAGGGATAGGAGGGCCCTGATCCTCGGAGCTTACAATCTAGGAGATACATACACACACACACATACAGTGGGGCAAAAAAGTATTTAGTCAGCCACCAACTGTGCAAGTTCTCCCACTTACACAGATGAGAGAGGCCTGTAATTGGCATCATAGGTAGACCTCAACTATGAGAGACAAAATGAGAAAAAAAATCCAGACAATCACATTGGCTGATTTGGAAAGAATTTATTTGCAAATTATGGTGGAAAATAAGTATTTGGTCAATATCAAAAGTTCATGTCAATACTTTGTTATATATCCTTTGTTTCCTGTAAGTCTTCACAAGGTTGGCACACACTGTTGCTGGTATGTTGGCCCATCCTCCATGCAGATCTCCTCTAGAGCAGTGATGTTTTGGGGCTGTCGCTGGGGAACACGGACTTTCAACTCCCTCCAAAGGTTTTCTATGGGGTTGAGATCTGGAGACTGGCTAGGCCACTCCAGGACCTTGAAATGCTTCTTACGAAGCCACTCCTTCGTTGCCCGGGCGGTATGTTTGGGATCATTGTCATGTTGGAAGACCCAGCCACATTTCACCTTCAATGCCCTTGCTGATGGAAGGAGGTTTGCGCTCAAAATTTCACTATACATGGCCCCATTCATTCTATCCTGTACATGGATCAGTCGTCCTGGTCCTTTAGCGGAGAAACAGCCCCAAAGCATGATGTTGCCACCCCCATGCTTCACAGTAGGTATGGTGTTCTTTGAATGCAACTCAGCATTCTCTCTCCACCAAACACGACGAGTTGTGTTTCTACCAAACAGTTCTATTTTGGTTTCATCTGACCATATGACATTCTCCCAATCCTCTTCTGCATCATCCAAATGCTCTCTAGCAAACTTCAGACGGGCCCGGACATGTACTGGCTTAAGCAGGGGGACACGTCTGGCACTGCAGGATCTGAGTCCCTGGCGGCGTAGTGTGTTACTGATGGTAGCCCTGGTTACGTTGGTCCCAGCTCTCTGCAGGTCATTCACTAGGTCCCCCCGTGTGGTCCTGGGATTTTTGCTCACCGTTCTTGTGATCATTTTGACCCCACGGGGTGAGATCTTGCATGGAGCCCCAGATCGAGGGAGATTATCAGTGGTCTTGTATGTCTCCCATTTTCTAATTATTGCTCCCACAGTTGATTTGTTCACACCAAGCTGCTTGCCTATTGCAGATTCAGTCTTCCCAGCCTGGTGCAGGTCTACAATTTTGTTTCTGGTGTCCTTCGACAGCTCTTTGGTCTTCACCATAGTGGTGTTTGGAGTGTGACTGTTTGAGGTTGTGGACAGGTGTCTTTTATACTGATAACAAGTTCAAACAGGTGCCATTGATAGAGGTAATGAGTGCAGGACAGAGGAGCCTCTTAAAGAAGAAGGTACAGGTCTGTGAGCCAGAAATCTTGCTTGTTTGTAGGTGACCAAATACTTATTTTCCACCATAATTTGCAAATAAATTCTTTCCAAATCAGCCAATGTGATTGTCTGGATTTTTTTTCTTGTTTTGTCTCTCATAGTTGAGGTCTACCTATGATGCCAATTACAGGCCTCTCTCATCTTTTTAAGTGGGAGAACTTGCACAATTGGTGGTGACTAAATACTTTTTTGCCCCACTGTATATATATAAAAAATAAAATGCTCCTTATTCTTCACAACATAGAGGAACCCTTGTAATAACTTTCCAGTCCTAGGGAACTCCTGCTAAAACTTACTATATCTACAACTCTACACGATTGTAGTCAGTGGAGAGAATGCTCCTTACACTTGTAGTCTTTGGGAAGAATTACCCCCCCCTTAAAATGATCAATGGTGTCAGTGGGAACTTGTCTGAGACGCAAAATTGCCCTTTGCTCAAGGAACCTCTAGCAACCTCTGGAGGAAACCATGGTTCAGATTATCCAGAAGGAAAGAATCCTTGGTGAGGCCACCTGACCTCTCATGGGACCTAGTGGTAAGATTTAATCAATTTTTGTATCAATCTGAATCCTTCTGTTGAATGCAGATACACTATGTTGCCAAAAGTAAAGGTTCTCATCAAAGGTTTTTCAACCAGGTTTCCATGGAATCCTAGGGTTCCTCCAGAGGTTGCTAGGGGTTCCTTGAGCAATTTCTGCCTCTTAAGGATAAGTTCCCATTGGCACAATTAATCTTTTTAGCTATCTGTTGGAGGGTATTTCTTCCCAATGATGACCAAGTGTAAACAGCGATCTTCCCATTGACCATGAAATTAATGTATCATATGTTGTAGATATATTAATGTTTAGCAGGGGTTCCCTGAGACAGGAAAGTTATTTTTGAGGGTTACTCTGTATTGGGAAGGTTGAGAGAGGCTGTTCTCATCTATCTAGGTCATGGTACACTATATTGCCAATAGTATTGGGATGTCTGCCTTTACACGCACATGAACTTTAATGGCATCCCAGTCTTGGTCTGTAGGGTTCAATATTGAGTTGGCCCCGCCCTTTGCAGTTATAACAGCTTCAACTCTTCTGGGAAGGCCGTCCACAAGGTTTAGGAGGGTGTCTATTGGAAGGTTTGACCTTTCTTCCAGAAGCACATTTGTCAGGTCAGGCACTGATGTCGGGGGAGGAGGTCTGGCTCGCAGTCTCCGCTCTAATTCATCCCAAAGGTGTTCTATCAGGTTGAGGTCAAGCTATTAAGGAACGGATCTCCAAAATCACTTTTCCTGGAGTTCATCATGTCGACCTACCATTGGGTCAATGCCAGCACCTGACTTCATAGGACAAACCCCTGCATAGAATATAAAGATGGATTCCGCTCTCCTCATCCTCTTTTCTGTTCTTCAGGACAACTTAATCACTGGATATCTCACTGCAGGAGAATTGGGCTAGAGTGGACCTGCTCCATGTAATTTCCAGATATCTGCATTGAACAGAAGGATTCAGATTGGTACGAAAATTGGTTCATCCTACCAGAAGGTTCTAAGAGGTCAGGTGGCCTTGCCAAGGATCTTTCCTCATGGATAGCCTTGACCAGGGTTCCAGAGGTTGCTAAGTGTAAGGAGCATTCTTCCCACTGACTATCACACGACTACAATCATGAGTTGTAGATATAATAACTTTTAGCAGGGTTCCCCTGAGACCGGATAGTTATTACAAGGGTTCCTTTGTGTTGTGAAAAGGGTGAGAAAGGCTGGTCTGGACAATCAAACAGGCCTACGTGGCTTTGGGTCTTTCCCCTCCAGAAAATGACTCAGCACATTCTACAAGGGCGACAGCAGCTTCATGGGCCAGTTATTCCAAAGTGTCTGCAGAAATGATCTGTAAAGCTGCCAGCTGGAATCCCTCTAACACCTTCATCTGTAATTACTGGCTAGATGTGGCTTATGGTCCTTTTTGGGCTTTGGGCATGTTGGTTCTTTCTTCTATCCTCATCATTAATATGTTAATACCGTATCTTTGCATTCATCTCGTCTCAATGTTTTTGTATTTTTCGTTTATGCTATATATTGCAATGGTAGGCTGACTAGATGAACTCCAGGAATACAGAAAATTGTTACCACAATAGGATGGAAGTGGACGTTCCACCATTCAGACCTGCAGCCTGCCTCTCCTGCCGTCTTCTGCCCTCTGCCTGCTTGGTGCTAAAAGGTACAGGGGTGCTATGATTGGGACACATGATGCAAGTGGGTACTCTGATTGGGACAACAGATGTAAGGGGGCACTATGATGGGGAGACCTGATGGAAGAAGGCACTGTGATGGTAGGCTCTAACGAGCAGGGCCCTTTGAATACTCCTGTAGAAATTTGTATTGTAATTGTACTGTTCGCCCTTATGTTGTAAAGTGCTGCATAAACTGCTGGCGCTATATAAATCCTGTAAATAATAATAGGGACACCTGATGTAAGGGGACCCTCTGATGGGGACACCTGATGTAAGGGGACCCTCTGATGGGGACACCTGATGTAAGGGGACCCTCTGGTGGAGGACACCTGATGTATGGAGACACTGTGATGAGGAAATCTAATGTAATGGGGCACTGTGATGGGGACATCTGAGTTATGGGACACTGTTATGGGAACAACTGATGTAAGGGGGCACTGTGATGGGGACATCTGAGTTATGGGACACTGTTATGGGAACAACTGATGTAAGGGGGCACTGTGATGGGGACATCTGAGTTATGGGACACTGTTATGGGAACTGATGTAAGGGGGCACTGTTATTATTATAATTATTCAGGATTTACAGTATATAGCGCCAACAGTTTGCTCAGCACTTTACAATATAACGGGAGACAATACAGCAACAATACAGTTCAATACAAGAGGATTAGGAGGCCCTGCTCCTTGGAGCTTACAATCTAAGAGGGAAGGACTAGTGGTACAAAAGGTAATAACTGTGGGGGATGGACTGGTAGGAGGAGTAGAAGATTCCATTATTAGCTGATGGCAGGATAGGCTTCCCTGAAGAGATAGATTTTCAGAGATTGCCTAAAAGTGAGCAGAGTAGGCGATAGTCTGATAAATTCGGGTAGAGAGTTCCAGAGGATGGGGGAAGCTCTGGAGAAATCCTGGAGACAAGAATGGGAGGAGGAGACAAAGGAGCTAGAGAGCAGGAGGTCATGCGAGGAGCGGAGAGCACGGTTTGGGTGATATTTGGAGACAAGATTGATGATGTAATTTGGGGCAGAGTTATAAATGGCTTTATATGTTATTGTTAATGTTTTGAATTTTATCCATTGGGCAATGGGAAGCCAGTGGAGGGATTGGCAGAGAGGGGTGGAGGACACTGAGTGGAGGCCAGTGGAGGGATTAGCAGAGAGGGGTGGAGGACACTGAGTGGAGGTCAGTGGAGGGATTGGCAGAGAGGGGTGGCAGATATGGAACGGTTAGTAAGGTGGATGAGTCTGGCAGCAGCATTCATGATAGACTGAAGAGGGGATAGCCTGCGATGAGGTCGGCCAATGAGGAGGGAGTTACAATAGTCAAGGCGAGAGATAACCAGGGAGGGAATACGTTTCTTAGTGGTTTCCGAGGTTAGGAACGGGCGTATCTTGGAGATGTTGCGGAGGTGAAGTCTACAAGATTTGGACAGTGATTGGATTTGGGGCTGAAATGATTTGCAATCTCGTGAGCAGTGAGTGAGGTGCTGGGTGGAGGTGAAGGTGGAGAAAGTAGAGAGTTAAACGTAGAGAAGGGACGACGAGGACTGGATGACAAGCTATTGATGAGAGTGACAAAGTAGGCTTGTTTGGCAGCATGGAGGGAGGAATTGTATGTTAAGAAAGCAGATTTATATAAGGTGAAAGTGTGATTTGGTTTTCACTCCACATTCACTCCAGCGCACGATTATGTCTATTAAGGTTTCTGGTGTGGTCAGTCTTCCAAGGTTGTAACGGTCGGGGCCTGATGCTTCGTGTTGTTAGAGGAGCAAGTGAGTCTAGTGTAGATGAAAGTGAACTGTTGTAGACAGCAGTGGCCAGGTCAGGGCAGGACAGGGGAGAGATTCTGTCATAGAGGTGATTAATTGCAGAGTTGAAAAGAGAAGGGTTAAAGTTGTGAAGGTTTCTGTGGGTAATTGTTTGCTGCTTGGAGGGATAAGCGTTTGAAGACGAGGAGGCTGTGAAGGTGATGAGATCAGAGAGAGGAAAGGGGGAGTTTGTGAGGTTGTAGGGAGTGCAAAGAAAGGATAAAACAAGGTCTAATGTATTCCCTTCAGAGTGAGTGGAGGACTGTGTCCATTGTGTCTATGACTGGGACAACTGATGTAGGAATGCATTGCGATGGGGAAACCTGATGTAAGAGGGCACTGTAATGGGGACATCTGATGTAAGAAGGCACTGTGATTGGGACAGTTGATGTGAGAAGGCACTATGATGGGGACACCTGATGTAAGGGGGCACTGAGATGGGGTTGCATGATGTAATGGGGCACTGTGATGGGGACACCTGATGCAAGGGGGCACTGTGATAAGGACAGCTAATGTAATGGGGCACTGTCATGGGGACACCTAATGTAGGAGTGTATTGTGATGGGGACATCTGATGTAAGAGGGTGGTATGATGGGGACACCTGATGTAAGGGGGGCACTATGATGGGCACACCTGATGTAAAGGGACACTGTGATGGAGTCATCTGATGTAAGGGGGCACTGTGATGGGGACATCTGATTTAAAGAGATACTGTTATAGGGATAACTGATGTAGGAGTGCATTGCGATGGGGACACCTGATGTAAGGGGGCACTATGATGAGGACATCTGATGTAAGAAGGCACTGTGATGAGGACACCTGATGTAAGGGGGCACTGTGACGGGGACATCTGATTTAAGGGGACGCTGTTATGGGGATAACTGATGTAGAAGTGCATTTCAATGGGGACACCTGATGTAATGGGGCATTGTGATGGGGACACTTGATGTAAGGGGGCACTATGATGGGGACACCTGATGTAATGGGGCATTGTGATGGGGACACCTGATGTAAGGGGGCACTATGATGGGGACACCTGATGTACGAAGGCCCTATGATGGAGACATCTGATGTAAGAAGGCACTGTGATGAGGACACCTGATGTAAGGGGGCACTGAGATGGGGATGCCTGATGTAAGGGGCACTGAGATGGGGATGCCTGATTTAAGGGGACACTGTGATAAAGACACCTGATGTAAGAAGGCCCTATGATGGGGACATCTGATGTAAGAAGGCACTGTGATGAGGACACCTGATGTAAGGGGGCACTGAGATGGGGATGCCTGATGTATGGGGACACTATGATGAGAACACCTGATGTAAGGGGGCACTATGATGGGGAAACCTGATGTAAGGGCCATTCTGATGGGGACGTCTGATGTAAGGGGGCACTCTGATGAAGACATCTAATGTAAGGGGGCACTATGATGGGGAAACCTGATGTAAGGGCCATTCTGATGGGGACGTCTGATGTAAGAAGGCACTCTAATGAAGACATCTAATGTAAGGGGCACTCTGATGAAGACATCTAATGTAAGGAAGCACTCTGATGGGGGTAAATTTTTTGATAGACATAGAATGCTTACATATATCCTATTCCATTCATTGCACAAACATGAGATTCAGGCCTCTGCTGGAAGAAAACGTCTGGACTCCTTGAAATATAATTGAATACCCCAGCTGTAGAACATACTTCTTATGTAGCTGGCTGTGTACTTAAAATGTTCAATAAACTTTTACTATTTAAAAAAAGAGAATTGTGTTGGTACATCGTATACTGAGTACTTCTGAAAAAAGCTCCCGGAGTGTGCTGCAACCCATCATATATTTGAAGGGTCAGTGAGGGATACCCTCCCATTGCTCAGAGCACACAATATCTTGCAAAGAGATAAACACGCTGCTTCATCTATTGACTCTATTATATATATGTAATGAGAGAAAATACCATCTGATAATTACTTTACTGTTGACTTGTGCAGTAAGTAGTCCCTTTGTTGCGCAGACACAGGCCGCACTGTTCTTAAAGAATCAGCGAATGCAGAGAGGACTTCGCACGTTAGCCTTGAATGTTGTCTATTGTCCCCGACCCTCGCCCAGTTTATTTTGGACTCGGTCTTCGTGCATTAAGGATGGGCACAGCCGGAGAGCTATCTCCCTGAAGATGATGGACAAGGGGGGGGGATATTTGTCCTTGAGTGACTTGTTGGAGTGCTGGGACCTCTCTTTATCCTCATGTGACAGGTCATACACTGTTTGAATTTTGGACAGTTCCTGATAAACTGGATAAAATTTGTTCACCGGGTGGCCCTGTTGGGCTCCTCCTGCCCGACACTGAACAATCAAAGGAGCCAGGCTGAATTGTCGGTTAAACAGTGGCTGCTTCCAAACAGATGCAGCTGCTGTTGTTGTATTCTGACAGCTGGCACTGGCGTAATGGGAGATTCGTCCATCTGCCATGTAAGGCGTGGATGGAGGAATGTAAGGGATCTACTTATAAAACATGTCACTAGCATTTATCCAGACTACATGAAATTTCCCCCGTATTTTCTGCAATACACATGTGTCAAACACAAGGCCCTAGGGTCAAATCCAGCCTGGCAGGTCATTCCATGTAGCCCTCAGCCCCCACCTTGTCTCAGCAGTCAGAAGAAGAGAGGAGGACAGAACTCTTCTGCCAGATCCTGCACTTCTCCATGCAACAGTAAAGAGGCTCGCCTCTACCCCCCGTCTCAGCAGCTGGCAGTATAGAGGAGGACAGAACTCTTCTGCCAGATCCTGCACTTCTCCATGCAACAGCAAAGAGGCTCGCCTTTACCCCCTGTCTCAGCAGCTGGCAGCATAGAGGAGGACAGAACTCTTCTGCCAGATCCTGCACTTCTCCATGCAACAGCAAAGAGGCTCTCCTCTACCCCCCGTCTCAGCAGCTGGCAGCATAGAGGAGGACAGAACTCTTCTGCCAGATCCTGCACTTCTCCATGCAACAGCAAAGAGGCTCACCTCTACCCCCCGTCTCAGCAGCTGGCAGCATAGAGGAGGACAGAACTCTTCTGCCAGATCCTGCACTTCTCCATGCAACAGCAAAGAGGCTCGCCTCTACCCCCCTGTCTCAGCAGCTGGTAGCAGAGAGGAGGACAGAACTCCTCCTACAGATCCTGCTCCTCTCTGTGCAGCTGCAGCACCCCCTCATCTCTGCCTCCCCTGGTCTCAGCATTCTGGCAGCTGACTCCAGCCCTCCTCTGGTCCTGCTCCAGACCCTGCACTTTATGCTTCCCAACTCTGCCCCCAGCTTCTTCCCGGAAGCAACACAAGGTAAGGGGGTTACACTATGAGAGAGGGTGGGGGGGCTCGTGAAATCTGGGATGGGGTGACATCTAGTCTCAAAGACACAACCGGCCCTTTAAGGGCAACCGTAATGATGATTTGGCCCACAATGAAATTGAGTTTGACACCCCTTCTGACTTCCTATCTTTGTCAGCCCCATCTAGTGGCCAAAAGACTGTATGTTGTCTGATTGGTGTGATTCAGAAAAATGCACTGCATTTTGGCCACTAGACGGAGCCGATGAAGAAGCAGACAGCGGAGATATGCATGGAGCATGAGCACGCTCCCAGCACAGTTGCCAGGGGGTAACGAAAAGTTCCCTTTCTCTACTCGCGATCGGGAGCTTTCCGATCATGTGACCACTGTCACAGCCAATCAGCCAGTCACATGATCAGAAAGCCCACCTCCCGGTGTCTAGAACGTATTAAAGGGCTGGGAGGCATCGGCGGAAAGGGGTTAAGCTGCCTGTGGATCGTGCTAAGTCAGCAGGTGACCATTCTGTCTGGATAAACTGGGTCTGAGGAGGTATGTCAGTGCATAAAGCGGAATTTCAAACAGAACACAACATGTTATTTAAAATGTATGAACCGTCTTTTAGAAAAAACCTATTGCAATTCTTGCCTGCTACTCTGCAACGTTCGGATCAGCTCTATTCATTGCTGCTGATATACAGTACAGCCGAAATCTGTTAGAAATTATCTCTAAATGACAGCAGGTGTCTGATGTTTGCTCGTTCTCTGATTGGAAGCAGATTTGGAAAAGCAGAAAAAAACACTATTATTTTGGACCGCATAAAACTTTGCAAAGTGGAAGTCCATAGCAGCCAATCAGCCACCAGATCTCACTACAGTCAGAAGCTATTGCACTTTAAACATTCATTTATTCCAGTTATATTTGCAAGAGGACCCACGTCCATACACCACGAGACCTGAGCCCACGGGGACAATGGCATTTGTTTTTTCTAGCTGGGGTGCTGGCTTACATCGAGCGAAGACCACCCAGTGGAGATTAATTTACTACATACTGGGACCCCCAGCTGTGGCCCTGACATCACCGGGAGGCTGCAGATAATATTCAGTATTTGTAATGATGCAAACATATGGCAAGTGGAATTGATGAACCGGTCCCATTACAAATAAATGCTCCTGCGCCCCCTACTGACTGCTAAGGCTCTAGGGCCACACCACAAGTACCAGAGGGCCCCAGGTTGGACCCAATGACTATGGCACTTAATTCAGTGAATTACAATTCTATTGATAAACACCCTCTGTGCTGTTCTTATAGAAAAATACATAAAATTAAAAGTTTTTAAAAATAGAGATTATCCCTAATCAGGCCTTTTTTACTCAGAGAATAGGGGCAGATATTACCCCCTTCCGAGGCATCCCCTTATCTCCCCCCCTACCCTGCCCTGTGCACGTCCCTGGGGTCCACCCCTTACTCACCTCCCAGTACTGCGCCTTTTATAAAAAACAGAACCAAGTAATTTGTTAATCGTAACAAGAAAAGCAGTAAAATACAGTAGATCCCCCTAAGCCAGGGGTCTGCAACCTTTAAGACATAAAGAGCCACTTGGACCCGTTTCCGAGAGGGAAAAAAAGACTGGGAGCCGCAAAACCATTGCAACATTTAAAACAAATCCGACACTGCATATATTGCAAAAAGCGCTCTGGTCATGAAGGGGGTTTAAGGGCCCAGTAAGCAAAGGGTTAATCAGGGCCACAGTGTATCGTCATAATCACAATCATAGCCTTAGGTCAGTGGTGGGCAACCTTTTTTTTCAACTGAGCCAAATCTCGCCAAAACCACGATTGAAATTTATTTTGAGAGCCACATTTTTAAAACTGAAAATACATCCCCCATATAGTAATTCATCCCCCATAGTAATTCATCCCCATATAGTAATTCATCCCCCATAGTAATTCATCCCCCATATAGTAATTCATCCCCCATAGTAATCCATCCCCCATATAGTAATTCATCCCCCATAGTAATTCATCCCCCATATAGTAATTCATCCCCCATATAGTAATTCATCCCCATATAGTAATTCATCCCCCATATAGTAATTCATCCCCCATAGTAATTCATCCCCCATATAGTAATTCATCCCCCATAGTAATTCATCCCCCATATAGTAATTCATCCCCTATAGTAATTCATCCCCCATATAGTAATTCATCACCCATATAGTAATTCATCCCGCATAGTAATTCATCCCCCATATAGTAATTCATCCCCCATAGTAATTCATCCCCCACATAGTAATTCATCCCCCATAGTAATTCTTTCCCATATAGTAATTCATCCCCCATAGTAATTCATCCCCCATATAGTAATTCATCCCCCATAGTAATTCATCCCCCATATAGTAATTCATCCCCCATATAGTAATTCATCCCCCATAGTAATTCATCCCCCATAGTAATTCATCCCCCATATAGTAATTCATCCCCTATAGTAATTCATCCCCCATATAGTAATTCATCCCCCATATAGTAATTCATCACCCATATAGTAATTCATCCCCCATAGTAATTCATCCCCCATATAGTAATTCATCCCCCATAGTAATTCATCCCCCACATAGTAATTCATCCCCCATAGTAATTCTTTCCCATATAGTAATTCATCCCCCATAGTAATTCATCCCCCATAGTAATTCATCCCCCATATAGTAATTCATCCCCCATATAGTAATTCATCCCCCATAGTAATTCATCCCCCATATAGTAATTCATCCCCCATAGTAATTCATCCCCCATAGTAATTCATCCCCCATATAGTAATTCATCCCCCATAGTAATTCATCCCCCATATAGTAATTCATCCCCCATATAGTAATTCATCCCCCATAGTAATTCATCCCCCATATAGTAATTCATCCCCCATATAGTAATTCATCCCCCATATAGTAATTCATTCCCCATAGTAATTCATCCCCCATAGTAATTCATCCCCCATATAGTAATTCATCCCCCATAGTAATTCATCCCCCATATAGTAATTCATCCCCCCTATAGTAATTCATTCCCCATATTGTGTCAATTCACTTACCTTTGTTCCGCGCGTTCCTCTCGCCGTGTTCCCTCGCCGGTCCGGTCCTCAGGGCAGACTGTGAGAGGAGAGGAGTTCGTCACGCTGCCCCGCCTACATCCTGACAGCCAATGTTTGCCACGCTCCGCGGGCCGGATTAAAAGGTCCGCGGGTCGTAGTTTGCCCATTGCTGGGCTAGCTGCAGAGTCCTGACTTTTGCGGCGGCCGCCCGAGAGGAGGGAGGGGAGCGGGCGCCCGGCACACAGAAGAGCCGCGGCTTGCCGACCACTGAGCTACGGCAACCCTATTGCCTGTCACCTGGTGGGCAGTGTGCTCCAGAGCCGCAGCAAAGGTGAAAAAGAGCCGCATGCGGCTCTGGAGCCGCGGGTTGCCGACACCCGCCCTAAGCCCTCCCCCAGCAACAATAGATCCCCTGCAACAAAATACCCCCTCAGCAACAATATACCACCCAGCAACAATCGATTCCCCAAGCAACAATAGACGCTCCCCTGCAAAAAAATGCTCTCTCAGCAACAATAGACCACCCAGCAGCAATCGATACCCCAAGCAACAATAGACCCCCCCAGCAACAAAATACCCCTTCAGCAACAATAGACTACCCAGCAGCAATCGATTCCCCAAGCAACAATAGACCCCCCCAGCAACAAAATACCCCTTCAGCAACAATAGACTACCCAGCAGCAATCGATTCCCCAAGCAACAATAGACCCCCCCAGCAACAAAATACCCCCTCACCAACAATAGACTACCCAGCAGCAATCGATCCCCCAAGCAACAATAGACCCCCCCAGCAACAAAATACCCCTTCAGCAACAATAGACTACCCAGCAGCAATCGATTCCCCAAGCAACAATAGACCCCCCCAGCAACAAAATACCCCCTCAGCAACAATAGACTACCCAGCAGCAATCGATCCCCCTAGCAACAATAGACCCCCCCAGCAACAAAATACCCCCTCAGCAACAATAGACTACCCAGCAGCAATCGATTCCCCAAGCAACAATAGACCCCCCCCAGCAACAAAATACCCCCTCAGCAACAATAAATTACCCAGCAGCAATCGATCCCCCAAGCAACAATAGACCCCCCCAGCAACAAAATACCCCCTCATCAACAATAGACCACCCAGCAGCAATCGATTCCCCAAGCAACAATAGACCCCCCTGCAAAAAAATGCTCCCTCAGCAACAATAAACCCTCACCAGCAACAATAGATTTTTTAGCAACCAGCAGCAATAGATCCCTCTCCAGGGGCGGACTGACCATTCGAGCACTCGGGCACTGCCCGAGGGCCCGGGGTCAGTAGGGGTCCCCATGAGATGCCCCTGGTACCTCTCATTGGCTTTTTCATAGGCTTTTGTGGGTGTGGGCGAGGACACAGGGGCACCGTGATCCCCTATTGCCCGGGGGCCCCATGAGTTGTCAGTCCGCCCCTGTCCCTCTCTCAACAGTAGATCCCTCCCAACAGCAAATGACCCCACAGCAACACAAGATCACCCCCCTCCCCCCCGAAACAATAGATCCCCACCATCAACAATAAATCTTCCCTCAACAACACCCCTTACCAGGGGCGGACTGACTATTCGAGCACTCGGGCACTGCCCGAAGGCCCGGGGTCAGTAGGGGGCCCCATGAAATGCCCCTGGTACCTTTTTTATAGGCTTTTTTGAGTGTGGGCAAGGACACAGGGGCCCCATGATCCCCTATTGCCCGGGGGCCCCATGAGTTGTCAGTCCGCCCCTGCCCCTTACTCACCTCCCAGTACTGCGCCTTTTATAAAAAACAGAACCAAGTATCATGTGTGGTACCAAGTAATTTTTATGGAATTTGTTAATCGTAACAAGAAAAGCAGTAAAATACAGTAGATCCCCTGCAGCCCTACCCCAGCAACAATAGATCCCCCCGCAACAAAATACCCCCTCAGCAACAATAGGCTACCCAGCAGCAGTTGATCCCCCAAGCAACAATAGACCCCCCACAACAAAATACCCCCTCAGCAACAATAGACCACCCAGCATCAATCGATTCCCCAAGCAACAATAGACCCCCAGCAACAAAATACCCCCTCATTAACAATATACCACCAAGCAGCAATCGATTCCCCAAGCAACAATAGACCCCCCTGAAAAAAATGCTCCTTCAGCAACAATAAACACTCACCAGCAACAATGGATTTCTTAGCAACCAGCAGCAATAGATCCCTCCCTCAATAGTAGATCCCTCCCAACAGCGAATGACCCTACAGCAACACAAGATCACCCCCAGTAACAATAGATCTTCACCATCAACAATAGATTTCATAGCAGCCAGCAGCAATAGATCCCTCAACAGTAGATCCCTCCAAACAGCAAATGACCCCACAGCAACACAAGATCTCCACCCAGAAACAATAGATCCCCACCATCAACAATAAATCTTCCCAGCAACAAGAGACTCCCCTGAGGAACAATAGACCACCCCCAGTGACAATAGATCCCCAGCAGCCAGCATCAAAAGACCCTCCAGCAGACCACAGCACCCCTTGCCATTATGTACATTCAGAGCTGGAGGTGCCAGAACTGAGTTCCCCCATGTTCCCACTGAAAAATAGCCCTGTCCTTGACTGATCTGACTGCTGGTCATGTGACCTACGCATAGACATTGGTCACATGTTCACTGCTGACACGGGGGATCTTTGGGATCTGAACATGGCAGTTATCCCCCCAATGCTAGGACACTGGTTATATTATTGCAACTGGATTCTTCTTCTTGGTAAAGAAAAACAAGTGTATTGAAAGCTAAAACTGTTGGGGTTTTTTAGCATCTGCATCCCACTTTGGTGACACAACATGTTGAAGGAAACCCCCTGCTAGATAGTTGTCACCAAAACAGTGTCCCCATAGAAAGATTTCTTCTCTATTCTGATGAGAACGCAACATTTTTGATTTTTACTTATGCTCCATTCGCACTTGTGTGACTTCAAAATTGTGCAATTTTCATTGCGACTCAACAATGTGACTTGACGCAACTTTGCTGCAGTTTTGGATGAGTGCGACTTTGGTGTGACTTTGGCTTTGACCAAGGATGACCGTTTGTGCTCTGCAAAAACACACAGGCTTCATGTATATCACTCACTTTCATGCAACTTTGAAGGGTTTACATTGAAGTCTATGGCCCATAAGTTGTATAAATGTCTGACCAATGTAGTGCAGGAACTACTTTCAAGTCCCTGTGGCTTAAAGTTGCACAGATATGAATGGTACTCACTGGGAAACATGGGGTGCAACTTGGTATGAAGCTTTGGACCCCAAATTCACATGACAAGTCACACAAGTGTGAATGGGCTCTTAAACAAAGACAAAACTAAGAGGAGTTCTAACCAGGGGCGGACTGACCATTTGGAAACTCGGGCACTGCCCGAGGGCCCGGGGTCAGTAGGGGGCCCCATGAGATGCCCCTGGTATCTTTTTCATAGGCTTTTTTGAGTTTGGGCAAGGACACAGGGGCCCCATGATCCCCTATTGCCCGGGGGCCCCATGAGTTGTCAGTCCGCCCCTGAACCTGGCATTATATGCGGATGATACCCTTGTGTTTGAATGATCCTTACTCCTCGTTGCAGTCTGCCTTGCGGCTGGCTGACAAGTTTGGTGCCTTCTTTGGGATACAAGTCAACTGGGATAAATCCATTCTCTTCCCTCTTGGGCAGTGGACTGCCCCGCCCATTACCAACACGCCATTACAGTTTATTTTCGTACAATATTCTCATTGTGTGTACTAAGTTTTAGAGGGGTCTCTGATTTTTAGAATCATGCACAACCACTTCTTCCTTGTAGGCTCTAGATCAGGGGTGGGCAAACTTTTTGACTTGAGGGCCGCAATGGGTTCATATATTGGACTCTTGGACCAAGAGTAGATGAATGATGTGTATGTGTCATCCATAGTAAGTATAGTAATATTCCCCCATAGTAAGCATAGTAATTAATCCCCCATATAGTAATTCATCCCCCATAGTAATTCATCCCCCATATAGTAATTCATCCCCCATATAGTAATTCATCCCCATTAGTAATTCATCCCCCATAGTAATTCATCCCCCATATAGTAATTCATCCCCCATAGTAATTCATCCCCCATATAGTAATTAATCCCCCATATAGTAATTCATCCCCCATAGTAATTCATCCCCCATAGTAATTCATCCCCCATAGTAATTAATCCCCCATATAGTAATTCATCCCCCATAGTAATTAATCCCCCATATAGTAATTCATCCCCCATAGTAATTCATCCCCCATATAGTAATTCACCCCCCATATAGTAATTCATCCCCCATAGTAATTCATCCCCCATATAGTAATTCATCCCCCCTATAGTAATTCATCCCCCCTATAGTAATTCATCCCCCATAGTAATTCATCCCCCATAGTAATTCATCCCCCCTATAGTAATTCATCCCCCCTATAGTAATTCATTCCCCATATTAATTCATCCCCCATATTAAGTCCCCAAGTCCCCCCTGTGTCAATTTACTTACCTTTGCTCCGCGCGTTCCTCTCGCCGTGTTCCCGCGCCGTTCCGGTCTTCAGGGCGGATTGTGAGAGGAGCCTAGCTCCCCTCACGTTCGTCACGCTGCCCCGCCTACACACATCACGCTCCGCGGGCCGGATTAAAAGGTCCGCCGGGCCGTATACGGCCCTCGGGCTGTAGTTTGCCCATTGCTGCTCTAGATCATTCACGCTCAACCAGGATTCTGTAGCACCCTAGAGTTCTTCCAGTGGTTGCTAGGGTTCCTTCAGTTGATTGAGTTACCTCTCATTTATTGGTTATTGATCTTCCATTTAATGGTGTCTGCATAGTTCCTGGGCCAACGCCACTTGGCAGAGCCAGCTGCAGGACACTGGTGATCTTTTTCTTTCCAAACAACTTGAACTTGAACTATTGAAACTTCACCACTTACTGTATAAAGTACAAGAAGGACAAACGGCAGTAGGCTTGGTGTAAGAAGAAAAATACAACTTAAATATGGCATCTTCAGTACGGCTCCTCTGCCCTCATGGGTGAAGTGGTTGTATAATACAGAAACAAAGTTACCATACAAATTCAAATACAAGTGAAGTAACGGAACTAGAAGAACAAGACTCCCTCGGGTAAGTATCAAAAGGGTCACCTCAATATCTCTCCTAGATCAAGTTCAGTGAAACATGCTTCAAAGGTATGAAGCAAATAGTTTGTTGAAGTCCCTTGTTGGATTGGGGCAACAACAAGGATAATTGTAGGTGTGACTCTTCTTAAATCTACAATTATTAGAGGGGTGGGCTGCCAATAGAAGGAAAGGGGGTGCTGAGGTTTAAGAACACAAGATGTTTACCTGAGCGTTGCGTCCATAATCAAGGTTGGGTCCTTGGTTGACCAATGATCTTTTTAGCTGTCTGTAAGGGTGGCATTTTGACCACCACTGTATGGGTTTTCCTGAGACCTAAGAGACCTAAAAAATGTTTCAAGGGTTCCTCTAGCTCAGGGGTCTCCAAGCATTTGAAACAAAGGGCCAGGTTACTGCCCTTCAAACTTTAGGGGGTGTCTAGTGTGAGTAAAAAATGCCCTGGCGTTTTGTGAAAGTAAACAATGCCATAGGCTTGGTGGCCAGTGGGAGTAAAAAAAAATGACATAATTTGTGCCAGTTGGAGTAATAGTGCCCCATCATTTGTGTCAGTGGGAGGAATAGTGCCCCATCATTGGTGTCAGTGGGAGGAATAGTGCCCCATCGTTGGTGTCAGTGGGATGAATGGTGCCCCTTCATTGGTGTCAGTGGGATGAATAATGCCCCATCTTTGGTACCAGTGGGAGGAATAGTGCCCCATCATTGGTGTCAGTGGGAGGAATAGTGCCCCATCATTGGTGTCAGTAGGAGGAATAGTGCCTCATCATTGATCTCAGTAGGAGGAAGAGTGCCCCATCATTGGTGTCAGTGGGAGGAATAGTGCTCCATCATTGGTATCAGTGGGAGGAATAGTGTCCCATCATTGATCTCAGTAGGAGGAAGAGTGCCCCATTATTGGTGTCAGTGGGAGGAATAGTGCCCCATCATTGGTCTCAGTGGGAGCAATAGTGACTCGTCATTGGTGTCAGTGGGAGGAATAAAGCCCCATCATTGGTGTCAATGGGAGAATTAGTTTCCCATCTCTGGTGTCAGTGGGAGGAATAGTATCCCATCTTTTGTGTTAGTAGGAGGAATAGTACCCCATCACTGGTGTCAGTGGGTGGAATAGTGCCCCATCATTGGTGTCAGTGGGAAGAATAGTGCCCCATCATTGTTATCAGTGAGAGAATTATTGCCCCATCATTGTTATCAGTGGGAGAATTATTGCCCCATCATTGGTGTCAGTGGGAGGAATAGTGCCCCATCAATGGTGTCAATGGGAGGGACAAAGCCCCATAATTGGTGTCAATGGGAGAATTAGTTCCCCCTCTCTTGTGTCAGTGGGAGGAATAGTGTCCCATCTTTTGTGTAAACAAAGGGCCACATCTGGCTCACGGACCGCAGTTTGGAGACCCCTGCTCTAGCTAAAAATAAAGCTAAGAATGGCTGCTGTAGATGGAACAGCTGGACAGGTCTTCATAGAACGCATTTTGTTACACAACTGATAATTAAAGGATACTTTCTTTCAAGAGGCTTTGTAGACTTCTGTAAGAGGTATTTCCTGACTCGCCTGCAGCAGTACAGAATCTCATCTGGTAGGCTTGGTGTTCTATTACAGTCCCTCATGGACCAGGGTAATGGTAGAGTCTCCATGTCAAGGACAGCTGATCACCCTGTCTATGTCTATGCTCTCTATGTTAGTGGAAAGGTACAAAAATACCTCATTCACGTTTGAGTTTGACCATTTTCAGATGATTTCAGGCTTTTTTTTTTTGCGCACCAATGCAAGTTTGTTTTTTTTTTTAAAGTTTTTTTTCTTTGTTTTCAAGCTTCTGCCATTTTTGTTTTGTCCAATGGAAAACAGTATCATCTGTGACATGATGGGGTTTATTTACTAAAGCTGGAGAGTCCAAAATCAGACTCCCTTCTGCATAGAAACCAATCAGCTTCTAACCTCAGCTTGTTCAATGAAGCTTTGGCAATGAAACCTGGAAGCTGATTGGTTTCTATGCAGAAGGGAGTCTGATTTTGGACTCTCCAGCTTTAGTAAATAAACCCCGATATGTCCCCTCATCCTTGGATCTGCTTCTTGATCTTTCTGTGTGGTGTTGTTGGAGTTCTTGAACCATATCCATTATGGCAATTTCTTCCCAGACTTTCTGCCAGGGGTCTTGTAATGGGCATCACTGGGGTCGTATAGGTTCTTGTGGCCACTCACCAACATGACCACTCCTGGTTCCTACACAGGTCTGAAGTTCCTAGAAGGAGACTAATTGTTAGGCGCAAAACAAAAATGTGACAAAATGCTTGCTTCCTCTTTTCAGGAACGCCAGTTAAAGTCCATAGGGCAAAACTTAGGAAATCTACCCGAAAAATAACTTTTAAAATAATACTTTTTCACATGAAAAACTGAATCGTGACATGTAGCTGTGAACGGGCACCACTGTATATATATAGGAATCTTCATGTTGAGTGCTGTTATGTTTCAGGAATGCTCAACAAATTCTTCAGGTGTGGGGGCTCATGGATTGGGGGCAGGATCTTATGTTGGGCCCCATCGTTTCTTTTAAAAAAAATTGAAATGCTTTGTATGCAACTGTGAAGAGTGGGCATGGTTTTCATTGTGCCAGGGGTGTTGCCTAGGATTGTAGAAGACCTAGGGTTACCTTTGGGCACACCAAGTGGAAGAATGGGGGGCCAGTACAGGGTACAGGATGGGGATTGGAGTGCCATGGGGAGGGGGAATATATTTGGATAGTTTGATTTCCCCAAGGCTCCTCTGCAGTAGCTGAAGGTAGCTGCAGGGTCGCTGGCCAGCAGCACTGCAGGAAGGGGGCTTCAGGGATTGGATTTGGAGGACCTAGAATGGGGGGGGGGGTCTTTTTGCTACGTTAAATCCCCTGCGGCTCCCCTGCAGAATTGGAAGCCACCAGAGAGGACGGGAAAGAAACTGCAGGGGAGCCACAGGGGATCAGTGCTACGTGGTGGGGGCCATAAGAGCAGAGGAGAGCACATTAGAAGACAGGTAGCGTGATGGAAGCTCCTCCATGGGTGCAGAGTGTGAGGACACAGGGGGTCCTACCCCCCTCACCGCACATGCATGGATGATACACCACTGATTGGGGGTCAACTTTTTATAACCTCTTGCTGACCACCTGACCACTGTCACTGTGCTAGGAATGTGCACCGAGCATGCTCTCAGCACAAAAATCTCCGCTGCCGTGGACGCATATGTCCAATGTGGGGGTGTGAAGGCCCGCTCTCCTTGCCGCCACACATATGTGTCCATGGTGGCTGAGGTTGCTCTGCTGAGAGAGTGCTCATTGCACGCTACCAGCACTATGGCCGAGCTGTCACCAGCAGCTCCTGGTCTCTAGTTATGATCGGGAGCCTGATCATGTGACCAATCAGACAAGGACAAGTCCATTCTGCTCCCCTGCCAATTAAATGGCTGCGATGGGAGGGCGGGAAGGGGTTAAGGGGTACGTATGGGACTGTGAAGTAAGGTCAGTTATATTTTCCATTAGTAACCCCCTGAAAAAACAAACATTATATCTTGCATACATTAGGAGGAGGCAACTACATGTTGATAGAGTTCAACTTTAAAAACTGCCATCATTTCATCTTTCATTACTGATTCCAAAATGGAAAAATTTCAGCAACATTTTGACTGATTTTTGCCAAAATTTTGGAGAAAGGAAAACTCCCAATTTCGCTCGTCCCTACCTTCTACCTGTGACCAGGGTGTGTCTCAGAGGTGGTCAGGATCAGGGGCGGACTGACCATTCGAGCACTCGGGCACTGCCCGAGGGCCCGGGGTCAGTAGGGGGCCCCATGAAATGCCCCTGGTACCTTTTTTATAGGCTTTTTTGAGTGTGGGCAAGGACACAGGGGCCCCATGAACCCCTATTGCCCGGGGGCCCATGAGTTGTCAGTCCGCCCCTGGTCAGGATATAGAAGTTCTGTAGGTAGTAGGTACATTTCTGCCCCCAAGTCTATGAGTCCAGAAAACACAATGGTTCCAGTCTGCCGGACTCCGATCCATGGAAAGAAAAGAGGAAGTCGGACAATAGGCTGGTGTCCAGCAGACGACAGACTCATTATACAGTGTGGGCAGGGAGAAGCATAAAACCACAACATTCATATGTAGATTCCGCTATTAATGACGCCCCGGATTATACAATAAACTCAGAATTCTGAATCTGAACAATTCCGTCCTGTTATATCAACATATCAACATACAAGGAGCCCGATAGAACAATTCCACATTATCACCCTGCTGACGACAGTCACCGTCCTCCATATACAGTCTGTACAGGACCGGCCACCAGAAATATGCAATAAATTCATTAGAGGCTCAACATATGGCGTGCGTCCTGCCTGACGTCCACTTCCTGCGATTACAGCGCTAATCATTCTCAGCTGTCTGTCCAACATAGATTAGATTGTCCGACGTTTACTGGAAGCAGGTGGGGGGGATCTGTACTGTGTGTGATGGCAAATCCCCCATGCTGCACCCGGGGACAATTATTAAACATTGGACCTTGGTGGCCCATCCAGATCTATCTATCTCTCCCTCTCTCTATCTATTCTATATTTATCTATCTATCTATTCTATACTATCCATCTATCTATCTATCTATCTATCTATCTATCTATCTATCTATCTATCTATCTATTCTATATTATCTATCTATCTATCTATCTATTCTATATTATCTATCTATCTATCTATCTATCTATCTATCTATCTATCCATCCATCCATCCATCTATCTATATATCGATCGATCTATCGATCTATCTATCCATCTGCGCTGCACCCGGGCCCATTATTAAACATTGGACCTTGGTGGCCCATCCAGATCTATCTATCTCTCTCTCTATCTATCTATCTGTCTATCTATCTATCTATCTATCTATCTATCTATCTATCTATCTATCTATCTATCTATTCTATATTATCTATCTATCTATCTATCTATCTATCTATCTTTCCTATATTATCTATCTATCTATCTATCTATCTATCTATCTATCTATCTATCTATCTATCTATCTATCTATCTTTCCTATATTATCTATCTATCTATCTATCTATCTATCTATCTATCTATCTATCTATCTATCTATCTTTTTATCTATCTAGTTGTTATTGTATCTATTATCTACAGCCTATTGTATATATCTGTTTATTATCTATCTATCTATCTATCTATCTATCTATCTATCTATCTATCTATCTATCTATCTATCTATTTTTCTATTATTTATCTATCTAGTCATCTCAGATGTATGAGGGTGGACACATCTGTCTGCATCCAGGGTTGCTCATCTGTCCCTTACCACAGGTATCCAGATGTATGTAGGTAGTGACGGCTGGACTCTTGCGGCTGGAATCCGGTGTCTGTGTGTAATCAGCCGCATGAAGAAATTCTTATTCTAGAAGTAATTTCTGAGTGAGAAGCGTTTTCCAGGGGAATTCTGGACGCACGATGTATTGGGGCTCAATCACACCTAGTGCAGTGATCTGAGTTGATCTGCACAGACTCAGGACAAGGACTCATTGCTGTCCATGATCCCAGCTCTGGGTTCTGGGTGCAGTGCTTGGTGCAGACACGCTGCATTTATTTGCAAAGTACAAAAATACGACAATGTGCGACAATACAGTGCCGCGCCTAGAAACACACAGGGATCAAATAAATGGTAAAAAAAAGGAAATACATTTTAGCAGCGCTTTGCAGTGCACGGCAGCATAGTGATTGAGCATTACTGACTTGTGGACTCACAACTCCATCCTGTGAGTTTTTATTGAATTTGGGTCAAAGTGCTAATTCTGAAAATATATTTTTAACACGTGCGCAATATCTTGAATCTGTGTCCGTACCTCCCTCCGCCATCAATACACATAGAAACAAAACTCATCACTGAGATATATGGGGTGCCTGTACTGGAGGATCTGGTTACAATGTCCTGAGCACTTTATGACAACCTCTCATCATCCTTGTCATAAAACTCATTTCTTTGCTTTTCTGGTGCCGCCATATGGCGGAGCCCGGCACGGTTTTTGTTCACACACTGACGCAGGGACAATTGGAACTGTGTTTGGCATCCATTATTGATGGGGGAATCATTAAGTGCAGGCGGTGTGTGTCTGGTAGGGACATATGTCTTTGGGTGGTGGTAGCTTCTGTGACATTTGTCACCAAAGGGCAGATGTCCATTCGCTGAGCCAATGGAAGACAGGAAGTGTAGTTCATTAAATATTAAAAGAGGCCTTGCCTATTGTACGCCGGATCCCGGAGCTGGATGTGAGCATAGGCAAATCCCCTCTCCAAAGACAAGGTGGATTATCACTGGAAGCAAGGCTACTGGGCTTATCCAGGACAAAGACCTTAGCCTGCCGTACAGAGGGAAGGTCGCCATGTGTCAACGTGGGCTGAACCACAATTCCCAGCATGGTCTGCATCCCACAGGAAGATACCATGCATTTTTTTTAAATCTGATTGATTTTTATTTTTTATTATTTAATGACGGAATTTGATTTTTTAATTAATTTATTATTTCATTTCATTTTTTTTTTATTCAATTGACTATTAAATCATTATTTAATTAATTTACTAAATTATTTTAATTTTTAATTAATTCATTTGTATTTTTGTCTAATTATTTTTCATTTTATATATTTATTATTAATAATAATTATTATTATTATTTTATGTTATTTTAATTAAATTATTTAATTACATTATTATTTCATTCATTTATTAAATTAATTTCTGATAGAATTTTTATTTTAAAGTGGTAGTAAACTCTTCTTTCTTTTTTTTCTTAACAGAAAAGGTTTATTGAACATTACAATTATGCGGTTAACAGTGGATAACAACCAGGGGCGGACTGACAACTCATGGGGCCCCCGGGCAATAAGGGATCATGGGGTCCCTGTGTCCAGGGGCAGACTGACAACACATGGGGCCCCCGGGCAATAGGGGACATGGGGCCCCTGTGTCCTTGCCCAAACTCAAAAAAGCCTATGAAAAAGGTACCAGGGGCATCTCATGGGGCACCCTACTGATCCGGGGCCTCGGGCAGTGCCCGAGTTTCTAAATGGTCAGTCCACCCCTGCCTGTGTCCTTGCCCACACTCAAACCACACCCAAAAAAGCCTATGAAAGGTACCAGGGGCATGTCATGGGGCCGCTTACTGACCCCGCGCCCTCGGGCAGTGCCCGAGTTTCCGAATAATCAGTCCGCCCCTGATAACAACCAATGAACAAATTATCTATACAGTGCCCTTGACGGGTATTACAAAAAAAAGGCACATGAGCAGAAGTCATTCAAAACAGAAATGTACAAGGGTGACATATGCGTTTTTCCAAAATCACAACATACGCCGGGGACAGTATAAAAAGTATATCAACCTTTCCTCCAGGTCACCAACTCAGGAGCCATAGTTAAAATAGGACAGGTGAGGAGGGGTATAGAAAAAGTGAAGGACAATGAGGAAAGGGGGGGGGAAGGGAGGGTGGGAGGAGATGGGAACCAAAGAGAGGGGAGGAAGTAGGAGAAGGAACTAAGAAAAAGGAGGGAGAGGGGGACTTAAGGTGCTATAGAGGGCAGAATAGCTATGTAGGTATCACCTCCCCAGGAATCTATCCAGACCATCCTTATCAAATGATCTAGGGCAATTACAACTGGCATAGGTAATTACAGAGGTAACACCATATTAATAGTTGCACGCCAAGAGTCAAGAGTCGGAGGCATCGGGCTTTTCCACTTAAGGAGGATTTCCCTCCTGGTGTAAGAGGCAAAAATACAAACAGTTTCACATGGAGATCAAATGCAGCTCCATCCAGCACTCCTAAAAGCAACACCTTGGGGTCTAGGGGCAAGGTCAGGTTTGAAGTAACATTGACCGTTTTCAGGACAGAAAACCAAAAGTTCCCAAGCTTAGGGCAAGTCCAAACCCTATGATAGAAGTTGCCTTTAGCCTGCTGACATTGGGTACATAGAGGACTAACTGAGGCAGGGGTGGACTGACAATTTGGAAACTCAGGCACTGCCCGAGGGCCCGGGGTCAGTAAAGGGCCCCATGAGATGCCCCTGGTACCTTTTTCATAGGCTTTTTTGAGTTTGGGCAAGGACACAGGGGCCCCATGATCCCCTATTGCCCGGGGGCCCCATGAGTTGTCAGTCCACCCCTGGTCCAAACCCTATGATAGAAGTTGCCTTCAGCCTGCTGACATTGCGTACATAGAAGACTGACTGAGGTGCGCATACTGGCCAAGCAAAAAGGAGTAAAGTAGGCTCGATGGAGAAATTTAACTTGAATAAACCGATCCTTGGCCGAGATCATGTTAGTAACATATGTACACACATTCCAGTCTTCCACGGTTAATTCAGGTATGTCTGCCTGCCACTTAGTGAACAGATTAGTCAGTCCCAGCGAATGAGCCACAGAAAGACAAAGGTAGATCGAGAACAGATGCCTCCCCATTGCCCTTGAGCAATGGTCTCCAAACTATGGCCCGGATGCCGGATGTGGCTCTTTTATTTGACCCTTGGATCATTGTTCCCTCTACCAGCAATGGTGGAGCATATTGCCAGCCCCGCCCCTGACACCTACAATGAGACACTATTCCTCCCACTGACACCAACAATGGGACACTATTCCTTCCACTGACACCAACGATGGGGCACTCTTCCTTCCACTGACACCAAAAATGGGGCACTATTCCTTCCACTGACACCAACAATGGGGGCACTATTCCTTCCATTGACACCAACGATGGGACACTATTCCTTCCGCTGACACCAACGATGGGGCACTTTTCCTTCCACTGACACCAACTACGGGGCACTCTTCCTTCAACTGACACCAACAATGGGCCACTATTTCTTCCACTGACACCAACAATAGGGCACTATTCCTTCCACTGACAACAACAATGGGACACTATTCCTTCCACTGACACCAACAATGGGACACTATTCCTTCCACTGACACCAACGATGGGGGCACTCTTCCTTCAACTGACACCAACAATGGGCCAGTATTCCTTCAACTGACACCAACAATAGGGCACTATTCCTTCCACTGACAACAACAACGAGGGCACTATTCCTTCCACTGACACCAACAATGGGGGCACTATTCCTTCCACAGACACCAAAGATGGGGCATTATTCCTCCCACTGACACCAAGACATTTTCTACTCAGCTGGCCACGGTCTGGCCCTCCTAAAGTTTGAAGGACAGTAAACTGGCCCTTTGTTTAGAAACTTTGGAGACCCCTGCCATAGAGGTCAGGAGACGCTCCAGAGGATCAGACTCAAGAGTAACATCAGTTGGGAATTGTGCATGTACCGCATGTCTAAGTTGCAGGTAGCGAAAGAACATCCGATTAGGAAAGCGAAGTTCAGTTTGAAGTTCCACGAAACTGCGCTGCTTGCCATTAGACAGGATATGCCCGAGTCCCACTATTCCTCTAGTAGTCCACAGATGGGGATCGAGCAACATAGCTAGGTGGGGCAGGGTAGGATTAGCACACAGGGGAGTATGAGGAGAAAACCTAGAAGGTTGGCGATATTGCACCCTCACCTGCTGCCACACCACGATGGTGGTTCTCATCAGACAAGTAAGTGCAGAAGGGGCCTGCAGGCTTTGAAAGACCAAGTTACTAAGGGTTGCATAAGAACCAACGATGGTCACCTCCAGCATGATTGCCGAGTTATCCCTTGGCTGCCAGAACCCCCACCTCACTGTAACCGTCACCGATGACCAGTAATATAGATGGACGTCAGGCACAGAAAGTCCCACCAGTGAGAGGGGGAGTTTCAGCGTAGACTTGGCAAGCCGGGGGGTCTTGCCATCCCAGATAAATTAACCTGCAATGAGGGGTGGACCGACCATTTGGAAACTTGGGCACTGCCCGAGGGCCCGGGGTCAGTAAGAGAACCCATGAGATGCCCCTGGTACCTTTTTCATAGGCTTTTTTGAGTTTGGGCAAGGACTCAGGGGCCCCATGATCCCCTATTGCCCGGGGGCCGCATGAGTTGTCAGTCCGCCCCTGCCCGCAATACTGTCCAGCTTATTAAAAAAAGGATTTGGGTATGCAGACAGGCATATTCCTAAAAAAGTATAAAAACTTAGGGAGATAAATAAGTTTCAGTAGGTTGATTCTGCTTACAGGTGACAGTGGGAGAGTGCTCCAGGTGGCGTATCCCCAGGATAAGGACGGAAGCAGGGGTGGACTGACAACTCATGGGGCCCCCAGGCAATAGGGGATCATGGGGCCCCTATGTCCTGGCCCACACTTAAACCACACCCACAAAAGTCTATGAAAGGTACCAGGGGCATCTCATGGGGCCCTCAGGCAGTGCCCGAGAGCCCATATGGTCAGTCCGCCCCTGGACGGAAGTAAGGGGAGTAGATGAAGAGCCACATAGGATGAAAGAGAGTTGCTGATACGTATCCCCAGGTACATAAATTCTACGGCCCACTGTAATGGCGTGTTGGTAATGGGCGGGGCAGTCCACTGCCCAAGAGGGAAGAGAATGGATTTATCCCAGTTGACCCGTATCCCAAAGAAGGCACCAAACTCCTCAGCTAGCCGCAAGGCAGACTGCAACGAGGAGTAAGGATCATTCAAACACAAGGGTATCATCCGCATATAATGCCAGGTTCAGATGCGGACTGACAACTCATGGGGCCCCCGGGCAATAGGGGATCATGGGGCCCCTGTGTCCTTGCCCAAACTCAAAAAAGCCTATGAAAAAGGTACCAGGGGCATCTCATGGGGCCCCCTACTGACCCCGGGCCCTCGGGCAGTGCCCGAGTTTCCAAATGGTCAGTCCGCCCCTTGCCAGGTTTTTGGAACCAACCCAAATACCTCTAACATCTGGAGCAGCCTGCAGGATTGCTGTCAGAGGTTGCATGGCCAGGGCGAAAAAACCCGGAGACAGAGGACAGCCCTGATATGTACCCCGGTGAAGAGTGAAGGAAGAGGACAGGTTATTATTGCTGAAAATCCAAGCAGATGGGGAGGAGTAAAGCAGGTGTATCCAGGAGATAAATCGGGGCTCAAACCTGAACTTGTCCAGAACAGCCCAGAGGTAGATCCATTCTACTGAGTCAAAAGTAAACTCTTCCACACACCCTATAGAAGAAACACTGCTACAGGGCGGCACGGGTGAGCAAAATCACACCTATATACAGCGGCCTCGGCTGTCAATCACTGGGTCCCGGCCGGTGATTCCCCGCTGGCACCTGGCGATCTCTGAGGAATTCCAACGGGGGAGAGACCTGTATGCAAACAATACAAATCTCTCCCCTATCAACTCTTGCCCACTGCTTTGTATGGCACTGCATAGCAGAGCCATACAAAGCAGTGTGCTTACAGTGAAGCACACACACAGCACACAGTTAACCCTTTGATCACCCCACATGTTAACCCTTTCCTGCCCAGTGCCATTAGTACAGTGTCAGTGCTTTTTATTAGCACTGATCACTGTATTGGTGTCACTGGGGATGTCAGTGACACCAAGTCAGGTCCCCCCAGTGACAGAATGCCCGCCGCAGTCCGGCTATAAGTCGCTGATCGCTAGATTACTAGTAAAAAATAAAAATAAGAAAATTCCAGTATACATACTTCCATTTGCATAAAAGGCAATATGACAGCACAGGCATGCCAAGCAAGCAAGCTGGACGAGGAGGTGGCCAAAGGGGGCTTGGATTGCTGATGACCGACCACTGCCCCAAATGTATGCACACCGGAAGGAACATGAAAAACGTGATGAAAATAAGATGAGAAGACCCTCCTCCCCTCCTGAAGACTCCTGGGATGTATGACATTATGTTGGCCTAGGCCAGAAACCAGGAAGTAAGTAAAGAAATGTAAAAAATATGTTTTAACCTCTTGGCGCCGGCCAAACGCAAATGTGCGGCCTCCCAGTGTCTGGGCCTAGACGCCGAGCGGCCGCACATTTGCGTTCTATAAAAAAAGACATATGTGCTGAGAGCGCACGCCCCGTGCGCTCCCAGCATACATGTGCGGTACTCACGGTAAGGTCCCGATCTCCTCTTTCGATCGGGACCTTTCCCGATCATGTGACTGCCATGATGGATTGTCACAGCGGTCACATGACCCTAAACCACGCCCCGCCTCCCGGCTTCTGAAACTCTTAAAGGGCTGGGAGGCGCCGGCGCCAAGGGGTTAAACAAGTACATATACTGTCATATTCTATCTAATGCTGACAGCATAAGGAGTAAAAACGTTCTAGTTGATTGAAAGAGTAAAGTTTTGCTTCAAATGACAGTTTTCGCGTCTGCAGTTCACTTTTAAAATTTACGTCATTTTTGTATTTATTGGTTTAGGTTTAAAAACATTAAAATACAAAAAAAAGAAAAAAAGAAAAGGTCCGCACTTCATCCTGATTGGCCGTCATCACCCAGCCGGAGGTTATTTACTTTATTGCATGGTCTTGGCTATGCTCTACACGTCCCTGCGAAGCGTGTCCCGGTAATCCCATTACCATTCTCACTGCCGATTATCTCTTAGCAGGTGAAACGCATTTCTCTCATATTGATCCCGGAGAAAAGAGAAGAATAGCGCGCATCGGAGCCATCTGTCAGCCTCATCCCATAAGGGCCTCCGATCGGATAGCAGCAGGTTCTGTTATTGATCAGTCACCCCGGGCAGATATTGATCAGGAGCAAGTGGTGACGTCTTAGATCTGTGGATTGGATCCACTATAACTCTTGTCTGTTAGGAAAGTCAATGGAGACCCTTCTGCTGTGCCGGTCACCCATCATACCCATCATACCACCCTACCTGGAACCAAAACACCCAAAAGGATCAATTCGCTAAGGTTACTTTCACACCGCACATTTGCCGTGCGTTTTCTTTAATTAACCACTTACCTACCGGGCACTTATACCCCCTTCCTGCCCAGGCCAATTTTCAGCTTTCAGCGCTGTCACACTTTGAATGACAATTGCGCGGTCATGCAACACTGTACCCTTATGACATTTTTATAATTTTTTTGAGACAGATAGAGATTTTTTTTGGTGGTATTTAATCACCTCTGGGTTTTTTATTTTTTGCTAAACAAACCAAAAACAACTGAAAATGATTTTTAACCACTTGAGCTCCAGAGGATTTACCCCCCTTAATGACCAGGCCTCTTTTTGCTACTCGGCGCTGCACTAATTCAACTGATAATTGCGCGGTCATGCAATGCTGCACCCAAACGAAATTTTTGTCCTTTTTTTCACACAAATAGAGCTTTCTTTCGGTGTTATTTGATCACCTGTGCACTTTTTATTTTTCACGCTATAAACAAAAAAAGGCCAAAAATTTTGAAGAAAAACAATATTTTTTATTTTCAGCTATAAAAAATATATAGTAAACTCAAAGTTGGTTATAAATTTAGGCCAAAATGTATTCTGCTCCATGTTTTTGGTAAACAAAATCCCAATAAGTGTATATTGATTGCTTTTTGTGGAAGTTATAGCGTCTACAAACTATGGTATAAATACTGCAATTTACGCGATTTTTTTGCTATATAGCGCTGCGCTAGTTTAACGGACAATTGCGCGGTCATGCAATATGGTACATAAATGAAATTTACATCCTTTTTTCCCCACAAATTGAGCTTTCTTTTGGTGGTATTTGATCGCCTGTGCGTTTTTTATTTTTTGTGCTATAAAAAAAAAAAGGCTGACAATTTTGAGGAAAAAAAACAATATTTTGGACTTTTTGCTATAAATCATGTCCAGTAAAATAAAAATGCAAAAATCAAATTTAGTCATAAAAAAGTGTAAATTAATTGGTTTACGTGAAAGTTATAGCGTTTACAAATGGCGGGAAAGATACTGGGATTTTTAGGTTTTTTTTAATACTAATAATGGCGGCGATCAGCGAATTATGGCAGCGATCAGGGACTTATGGCAGCGACCAGCGACTTATGGCGGGACTGCGGGACTGTGGCGGACATTTTGACATTGGGGGGTACTGACTTGGGGTCACTGACATCCCCAAAAACACTAATACAGTGATCAGTGCAAAAAAAAAAACCACTGACACTGTACTAATGGCACTGGGGAGGAAGGGGTTAACTTTATTTAGCAGGGAAGGGTTATCTGAGTGAGGGGGAGTGTTTTACTAGGGGGCGGGGGGTGTACTGGACGGGACAAGGCTGATCGAGAAAGAGAAACTGTTCTTTCTCGATCAGCTCATCCTCGAGCTGAGAAGGAAGTGACAGACAGCACAGCTACTGCAGCTGTGCTCTCTGTCACTGTTTGCCGCCGATCGCCGGGAAACAGCCGCTAAGGAGCGGCTGTGACCCGGCGACTCACATCTGCGGCGGTGATCCGCGGGACAAATTGGGCGGCGGCGCGCCCAATATTTGTTTACAAAACACACGTCTTAAAACGTGGTTTTGCCTGTGAGTGCCGCCCTGCCGCATATGTACAGTGGCTGGGCGGCAAGTGGTTAAAAAAAGTTTTTACTTAGTTTTTGCTATATAATTTTGCAAATAAGTGATTTTTCTCCTTCACTGATGTGCGCTAATGAGGCTGCAGCGATTGGGCACTGATAGGCTGCACTGATGGGCACTAATGAGGAGACACTGGTAGGTGGCACTGATGGGCATTGACAAGCATCACTTATGGGCACTGAAAGGCAGCACTCATATATGGCACTGATAGGCGGCACTGACTGGCACTGTTAGGTGGCACTGATAGGCAGCACTGATGGGCACTGATAGGTGGCACTGACTGGCAGCACTGATAGGTGGAACTGACTGGCATTGATAGGTGGCACTGACTGGCACTGATAGGCGGCACTGACTGGCAGCACTGATAGGTGGAACTGACTGGCATTGATAGGTGGCACTGACTGGCACTGATAGGTGGCACTGAAAGGCAGCTCAGATGGGCACTGTTATGTGGCATTGATATGCACTGGTAGGCACTGATATGTGGCATTGATGTGGCACTGATGGGCACTGGCACGTGGCATTGATAAACACTGACAGCTGGCATTGATGGACACTGACAGGTGGCACTGCTGGGGCTACACTGATCATCAGTGCTCTGATGATCAGTGTACATATCCCCTCTGAGGAATGCCGATTACCGGCTCTCCTCTCCTCTGTCAGCGTGACAGCTAGTGAGGAGAGAAATGCTGATAACTTTCATTTCCCTATTTACATGCGATCAGCTGTGATTGGACACAGCTGATCACATGACCAAGCCGACATCTTCGGCTCTTTCCGTTGATCGGTGATCCGCTGTGTCCAAGGGACACAACGCACCGCCGATCGCCGCGCTGCGCACCCCTGGAGCCACACACACGCGGTTAGAGTGGGAGGATGTCATATGACGTCCTCCCAGAAATAGAGAACCACCTTGCGCCCATCATTTCCTTATATGGCGGGCGGGAGGCGGTTAAAGGACAAGCGACTCAAAAACCGCACCAAAAACATAACGCAGGTGCTTTTTTAATAAAAAAAAAAAATCATATGCCCTGATGAAGCCACATAACCCTGTGGCGTAACGCGTAGGGGAGGGGCTCTGAAGTCACCACGTTCTGTCGACTAGCTAACGGCGAGTATTGTTAGTGTGAAGACCACACACAAAGGCATTTATCACAGGCGCATTTTGATTGTTTTTAATGTGAGTGCAATTGCTTATTTGATTATTAAAATGTTTAAAAGGATAAGACACTATTTTTTGTTTTCTTTTTGATACCATTATGTGGAGTTCTGGAGGGGATATATAGACAAATAGACCCCTGGAGGTGAGAGTGAGGAATCCTTCCATATCCATCTTGTTAAGCAGCATTGTGGAGAGACACCAGGTGGATCATTAGCATACAACAACGTGCAACCAGCTGAGTGAGAGATCTGGAGCAGGAGTAGTTTTCATCTGTCCTGTCAGGACAAAAAGTGTTTTTTGCCTATTTATATATTAGGCAAAAATTGGAGGTGAGCGCAATATATATTAATATTCATCGGTGGTTTTCCCCATTTGGTGACACGAGTTTTTGGATTTATCAAGAGGACTGTTCATTTAACACAGAAATTGTTTGCATCAAGGCTATTATATTGTTTTTGTTATTTTAATATGTTTTTGAGTATATAGTTTGATTATGAACTGATAATCACTGTTGCAAGTTTTTTTATATAATTAATTTAGCACGGGAGCGCAGCACTAAATATTATTATTCATTAATAATATAATTTTTATTTTGCAGGTGCTTTTTTGATGTGTCTGTGATGCTTTTGTGATTGATTTTAATGGGGGGGGGGGGTGCGTTTTTTGGTTCGTCTTTTTTACCCCAGCAAAATGCAGCAAGCAGGACTTTGGAAACCTCACTGGACCTGCAATGGATCAGTGAGAAGAGTTCCATAGGGATACAGGCACACGTTTTTCTTCTGCTTTTGTGAAAACATCCTAAAGCATGATGGCCGCGCTACATTGATGACTATGCATTTATGCGTATTTTATGACCACAAAGGTTGCCTCAAGCAGTATTAAACCAAAAAGCAAACATTTATTATATTGCATCTTACCAATTTTTAGATGTGATGGCTGCATTAGTTTTCTTCTTTAGGCTTTCTTTCTTCTATTTGCATCTGGTGATCTGGCCAGTAAGCCTGTTGTACTTCAAAAGAATAATCTCTCCTGTAGAATGTAGCTTACAGGGATGAGACAGACCATTTTCCATCTGACAAGGGTGCTTACAATGATCAGCTTTTATTTATTTATGTAAATCCTTTATCCCAAAAGGGATAACTTGTTTGCTGTAATTGCTTATAAAGTGTTAGCCGGAGTGTGGCTTCAAATTGTTAGTGTATTTAAATCTGCTAGTCCATCTATCACTCCCCCAACCCCAGACTGACAATGCTGCTGTCTAAAGCTGCCCCCTGTGCTCCTTCCTCCAGAGTGGGGGCGCTTTAATACAAGAGGTGTGTTACTGGCCTGATCACCAGGTGAAAACAGAGGGGAAAAAGCCTACAAAAATAAAACAAATGCAGCCACACAACGTTTATAGAAATCTATAATTAACCTGGATTTCTCGTACTATAACCAGAACCAACCTATCCCGCCCAGAAGAAGATCTTTTATATAAAATTTAAAATTTTAAGTTCTTCTTCTAGCAAATTCCATTGTATCATAGTCGTTTTGTAGAACCCATTGATTCCCATCTACAGATCTTGCCAACTTTTTTTATATTAATATAGTTATGAGAATTCTGAAGAAATTTCAATGAGCTGGTGCTAATATCTGGGTTTGGGGTCAAGCCATTGAGACTGCCACCTTGGGATAACTGTGGAAGGTCTCGGAGATTGCTTTAAATCCTTTGGGATCATTGGCTCTGCTTTCTTGATTGACATAGGAACTTTTGTTGAGAAATTAAAGACATTTTAAGGAGCTGGTCCTAATATCTGGGTTTGGGGCCAAGCTACTGGGACGGTCATTTTGGCCTACAAGGTGTGGAAGGTCTTCAAGATTTCCTTAGCTCCTTTAGAATCATTGGCTCATTCCTTTATTCCCTTCAGAACTCTCATTTTATTGAGAACTTTAAAGACATTTCAGCTCTTGTTTTGTTGAGAAATGAAAGACATTTCAATGAGATGGTCCTATTATCTGGGTTTGGTACCAAGCTACTGGAATGGTCACCTTGGCCTACAAGGTCTGGAAGGTCTTCAATATTTACTTAGATCCTTTAGAGCTGCTGGCTCTTCTTCCTTTATTCCCTTCGAAAACCTAATTTTGTTGAGAACTTTAAAGACATTTAAGCTCTCATTTTGTTGAGAAATGAAAGACTTTTCAATGAGCTGGTCCTAATATCTGGGTATGAGGCCAAGCCACTAGGACAGTCACCTTGGCCTACAAAGTGTGGAAGGTCTTTGAGATTTCCTTAGATCCTTTAGAATCGGTATCTCAGCTTCCTTTATTCCCTTCAGAACTCTCATTTTGTTGAGAAATTAAAGACATTTCAATGAGCTGGTCCTAATATCTGGGTTTTTAATCAAGCTCTTGGGATAGTCATCTTGGCCTACAAGGTGTGAAAAATATTCAAGATTTCCTTAGATCTTTTAGAATCGCTCTGCTTACATTATTCCCTTTGGAACTCTTATTTTGTTGAGAACTTTAAAGACATCTCAGCACTCATATAGTTGAGAAATGAACAATGTTTCAATAAGTTGGTCCTAATATCTGGGTACGAGACCAAGCCACCAGGATGGTCACCTTGGTCTACAAGGTGTGGATGGTCTTCGAGATTTCCTTAGATCCTTTAGAATCGGTATCTCAGCTTCCTTTATTCCCTTCAGAGCTCTCATTTTGTTGAGAAATTAAAGACATTTCAATGAGCTGGTCCTAATATCTGGGTTTTTAATCAAGCTCTTGGGATAGTCATCTTGGCCTACAAGGTGTGAAAAATATTCAAGATTTCCTTAGATCCTTTAGAATCGCTAGCTCTGCTTCCTTTATTCCCTTCAGAGCTCTCATTTTGCTGAGAAATTAAAGACATTTCAATGAGCTGGTCCTAATATCTGAGTTTGGGGCTAAGCTACTAGGACAGTCATCTTGGCCTACAAGGTGTGGAAGTTCTTCAAGATTTCCTTTAACATCGTTGGCTCTGCTTCCTTGTTCCACTTCAAAACTCTTGTTTTGTTAAGAAATTAAGACATTTCTATGAGCTTGTTCTAATACTTGGGTTTGGGGCTAAGCTACTAGGACGGTCATCTTGGCCTACAAGGTATGGAAGTTCTTCAAGATTTCCTTTAACATCGTTGGCTCTGCTTCCTTGTTACACTTCAAAACTCTTGTTTTGTTAAGAAATTCAGACATTTCTATGAGCTTGTTCTAATACTTGTGTTTGGGTCCAAGCCACTGAGGCAGTCACCTTGGTCTAATGATTGGTAAGCTCGAATAAACAGTATTATATTTTTGGTTTTGTTTTTAATAACACTTTTTAACTCTTTCTGTTGGGAAAGTCAATGGAGGCATTTTCCAGTGCACCCGTCATACAATCTTACCTGCAACCAAAATGTCCTATGGGGTCAATTCCCTAAAGCATTACGCCTGCGGTAATTTAAAGACGTTGTGTTTATGCTTCATTTTATGACCACAAAGGTTGCTTCAGTTCACTGGAGGATTTATCACTCAGGGCCTAAGCTGCCACAAGCCTATATACTCATGGTTTTAGTATTTTGAATTTAAAAGTCAACCCACAAAGATCAGCACACTGGTTTTCCTGTACTAAAATATTACTGCCTACCAGCCGAGGTACAAGGAGGTGTCTACTGAGCAGATTAGAAAATGTTGGAAGAACAAGTTCTGTGCCAAGATCCTGGCATTGGTATTTTTTTTAAAAAACTTCAAGGAACCTGCACCACTCAGCGTGCAGAAGAATGGACATACAAAAACAAACTTAAAGCCCAACTCCGGATATATAAAAAGTTAGTGCAGTGCAGTTAATTGTTAATTTATGTCTAGGGGAACCAGGGCCAGGACAAGGGGTGGACAGGAGGGGGAAGTTGCCTTGGGTGCAGTGGTGTTATGTGAGGTGGGGGGCCGCTTTGTGGAGAGTTCCTATCTACAAGCTGGCAGGAGTGGTGAAAGCAGCTTGTGCTGGAGATGTTTGTGCAAGGAGGGGGGAGGGAGAAGAGGATTTGTGTTAGGAAGATGGATTTTGGGGGGAGGATTTGTGCTAGTAGGGATTATTGGGGGGATTTGTGCTAGGAGGGAAAATTGGGGGGGAGGATTAGTGCTAGGAAGGGGGTTTGTGGGGGGATATGTGCTAGGAGGGGGGATTGGGGTGGCGAGCAGATTTGTACTGGGAGGAGGAAACTTAGGGGTTGCAGAGGCTTATGATTTATTTTAGGAGGCAAAATCTGAAGGGTATAGAGATGATTTTTGCTGGGGGTGATTGGAGGGAATGTGTTAGGCGGGTAGATTTGTGCTGGTAGGGATGAGGATGTGTGCTAGAATGGGGGGATTTGTGAGGTGGGATCTGGGGGGAAGGATTTGTGCTAGTAGGGATGAATGGGGGGATTTGTGCTAGGAGGGGATATTTGGGGAGGGGAAGATTTGTTCTAGGAGGGGGGATTTGGGGAGGGAGATGATTCGAACAGGGAGGGGAATGGTGGTGGCAAACATTTGTGCTAAATTGGGATTTCGATGCGTGCGTAATGGGGGGGGGGGATTTTGACTCGCAAAGGGAATTTATGCTTTGGGTAAGTATGCAGATTAGAGCTGAATTTGGGATGGGAAGGGGACAATCGACACAGAGCTCTGTACAGAGGGAGCAATCTGTCTGTTTCTAATCTCAGGGATGAGAAATTTAGAGATCTTTTAATAAAAGCAGAACACTTTACACACAATACACATAGTTAGGCACACAATTAACCCCTTAATCGCCCTAGATGTTAACCCCTTCCCAGGAAGAAAGGAAGGAAGAAAGGAAGGAAGGAAGGAAGGAAGGAAGAAAGGAAGGAAGGAAGGAAGGAAGAAAGGAAGGAAGAAAGGAAGGAAGAAAGGAAGGAAGGAAGGAAGAAAGGAAGGAAGAAAGGAAGGAAGAAAGAGAAAAAGAGAGAGAGAGAGAGAGAAAGGAAGAGAGAGAGAGAGAGAGAGAAAGGAAGAAAGAGAGAGAGAGAGAGAGAGAAAGGAAGAAAGAGAGAGAGAGAGAGAGAGAGAGAGAAAGGAAGAAAGGAAGAAAGAGAGAAATATTCCAGTATATATATTGTTTGTAGATTCTATTGCCATCGTTTGTTTTCCAATAGTGTTTATTCGTTTTTTCATAAGAAATTGCAAGTCAGTACGGAGAAGATATACTATTGCCATCGTTTGTAGATTCTATCAACTTTCACGCAAACCAATCCATATACACTTAGTGGGATTTTTTTTTAAATCAAAGACATGTAGCAGAATACATTTTGGCTAAAATTGATGAAGAAATTTATTTTTTAATTTTTTTTATTGGATATGTATATTGGATGTTGTATTTTTTCAACATTTTTGAGGTCTTTTCTGTTTATATTGCAAAAAATAAAAAACCCAGTGGTGTTCAAATACCACCAAAAGAAAGCTCTATTTGTGTGAAAAAAATTATATAAATTCTGTTTGGGTACAGTGCTGCATGACCGTTCAATCACCAGGTAGATTAGTGCAGTAGTGCTAAGTAGCAAAAAAATGGCCTGGCTATGAAGGGAGTACAATCCTCCAAAGCACAAGTGGTTAAGCAAGTAAAACAACAGGCATACATTTCAGCTCTATATTTGGCTGGAGTTTAGCTTTAAAAATGAGAAAGTCTTATTAGGAATTATGGTAAATGTTACAATAAGAGATGGATAGATTGGTTCCCCGGAGCCAGAATATTGTCAAATTAATTACTGATCCAGCAGTATTCCTTCCTGAAATGAACAAGACAATGTGGTCTTTGGAAGTAGAACCAAATATTATCTTGTCCAATAAAAATGTATTTCAAGTTAAAGTTTCCATTTTTTCTGGTGCATTTTTTTTAAACAGCCGGCGTAACAAATGTGAAAATGAGGAGCAAATTGGAAAATTATATAAAAGTAAGGATGAGTGAAATACGAAGTTTTTATTTCCCCAAAATACAGATGAATAGCAGGAGATTTCAGAAAATGTTTGCCATTTTTGGCGAAATTCATTTGAGTCAACATGGGAGGCGTGGTTTTTAAGGGGTGCTATAGGCTTTATACGGCTCCTGAGGGTTACAGACGCTCCTTTCAACAATCCCGGACTTGTTCTTGTGCCAAAAAAAGGGCCCCTCATTAGCCTCATCCTTTTACTCCTTTTACAGAGAAAAAAAACCAGATGGCAGAAAAAAGTTAAACGAAAAAACATAAAAAAAAAATAAACAAATAATTACATACACACAAAAAAGAAAAAAAAAAACATAAATATATACATAATAAAATGAGCAGCCTAAATAGACCACATATACAAAAAAACCCTCTGATTAAAAAAAAAGAGTATATACACTGCACACACTTTTTTTTCTTTTTTTAGAGGGTGGGTGTGTGTGTCTTTTTCTAGTATGCGTGTTGGAGGTCTGTTTAGACTGGTGAATCTTATTTCATTTAGTATATATATGAGCTTTTCTCACTTTTTGTTTATATATTTAATTACTTTATTTTTATTTTATACTGTCTACATAATCAAAAAAGTGTGTGTGTGTATATATATATATATATATATATATATATATGTATGTATGTATGTGTGTGTATATATATATATATATATATATATATGTATGTATGTATGTACAGTTGCAAGAAAAAGTATGTGAACCCCTTGGGATTACGTGGAGTTTTGCATGAATTGGGCATAAAATGTGCTCTGAACGTCATCTAAGTCACAACAATACAAGAACACAGTCTGCTGAACATAATACTACACAAACATTAGATGTTGTCATGGTTTAATTGCACATAACATGTAAACATTCACAGTGCAGGGAGGATAAAGTATGTGAACCTTTGGACTTAATAACTGGTTGACCCTCCTTTGGCAGCAATAACCTCAACCAAACGTTTCCTGTAGTTGCAGGTCAGACCTGCACAACGATCTGGAGTAATTTTGGACCACTCCTCTTCACAAAACTGTTTCAGTGTAGCAATATTCTTGGGATGTCTGGTGTGAATCGCTCTCTTAAGGTCATGCCACAGCATTTTAATCGGGTTGAGGTCAGGACTCTGACTGGGCCACTCCAGAAGGCGTATTCTGTGCTGTTGCAGCCATTGTTTTGTTAAATTACTTGTATGCTTTGGGTCATTGTCCTGTTGCATCACCCATCCTCTGCGGAGCTTCAGTTGGCGGACAGATGGTCGTACATTTTCCTGCAAAATGTCTTGATAAACTCTGGAATTCATTTTCCCATCAATAACAACAATCCGTCCAGGCCCTGAGGCAGCAAAGCAGCCCCAAACCATGATGCTCCCTCCGCCATGTTTTACAGTGGGGATGAGGTTTTGATGTTGGTGTGCTGTCTCTTTTTTTCTCCACACATAGTGTTGTGTGTTCTTCCCAAACAACTCAATCTTGGTTTCATCTGTCCACAGTATATTTTGCCAGTAGTGCTGTGGAACATCCAGGTGCTCTTTTGCAAACTTCAAACGTTCTGCAATATTCTTTTTGGACAGCAATGGCTTCCTCCGTGGTGTCCTCCCATGTACTCCATTCTTGTTTAATGTTTTCCTTATTGTAGATTTGTCAACAAAAATGTTAGCATGTGCCAGAGATTTCTGTAGGTCTTTAGCTGACACTCTGGGATTCTTCTTTACCTCATGCAGCATTCTGCGCTGTGCTCTTGCAGTCATTTTTACAGGATGACCACGCCTAGGGAGAGTAGCAACAGTGCTAAACTTTCTCCATTTGTAGACAGTCTGTCTTACCGTGGACACATGAACATCAAGGCTTTTGGAGGTACTTTTGTAACCCTTTCCAGCTTCATGCAAGTCAACAATTCTTGATCGTAGGTCTTCTGAGAGCTCTTTTCTGCGAGGCATGGTTCACATCAGACAGTGCTTCTTGAAACCAGTAAACCCAAAACAGGTGTGTGTTTTTTAAGGGCAGGACAGCTGTCAGCAACACATCCAATATCATCACACTGATTGGAGTCAAGGTTGGCTCACTCCTGGCTCCAATTAGCTCTGGGAGAAGTCATTAAGCTAGGGCTTCACATACTTTTTCCTCCCTGCACTTTGAATGTTTACATGTTATGTGCAATTAAACCATGGCAACATCTAATGTTTGTGTAGTATTATGTTCAGCAGACTGTGTTCTTCTATTGTTGTGATTTAGATGATGTTCAGAGCACATTTTATGCCCAATTCATGCAAAACTCCACATAATCCCAAGGGGTTCACATACTTTTTCTTGCAACTGTATGTGTGTGTGTGTGTGTATATATATGCAATAAGACACCCTCTAAATGTACTTATTTGTTTTTATTATTTAATATGTGACTGAGAATTAACAGATTTTAGCAGGCAGAACCCCCCCCAAATATATATATATATATATATATATATATATATATATATATATATGTCACTGAAATCACTCCACTCCATTGGAAAACAATATATACACTGTACACATTTAATTTGAGGGTGCAGTGTACATACTGTGTGTGTGTATATATATATGTATGTGTGTGTATATATATATATATATATATATGTGTATATATATGTGTGTATATATATATATATATATAGCGCCAAAAAGTTTGCTCAGCGCTGTACAGAGTAGTGGGGGACAGAACATGACACAATACAGTGACAAAACAGTATACGAGGGGTTCGAGGGCCCTGCTCTTTTGAGCTTTTATATATATATATATATATATATATATATTTATTTATTTATTTTTTATTATTTTTTTTTTCCCTGCTTGCTAAAATCTGTTAGTTTTCAGTCAAATCAATTTTGCTGAAATCACTCAGCTCCCTCAGAAAATGTTAATATTATTATTATAATAATAACAATTTTCTAAAAGAAAAAAAAAAAGACACCCTCTAAATAATAATTAAAAAAAAACATTCAGAGTGTGTTTTATTTTATATACAGTATATTACACTTTTTATGCTTTATTAAAATATATTAATTTTCAGATAAACCAATTTAGCTGAAATTACTCCGCTCCTCCAGTAAAGGGATGACAAGAATCAGAATCTGAACATTTAACAAAAAAAACAAACAAAAAAAAAGCACTTTCTAAATAAAAAAAAAAAAAAAAAAAAATATATATATATATATATATATTTTTTTTTTTTTTTTGTTATTTGGAAAGTGCTTTTTTTTTGTTTTGTTTTTTGAAAATGTTCAGATATGTATATATATATACATTACACTGTATGCACATTTTTAATTTTTTTTATTTGGTGTGTATATACTGTCACACACACACATATATTTGTTTTCCTGCTTTAGTAAAATTCGTTAAATTAAGTTAAATTTCTCCGTAAAATCATTTATCAGAAAGCTGCCAATCTCCATATTCTCATCCCTCCTACACACAGGAAACCGACATGAATTCGCACACAATTATATTTAAAGAACATGACATCTCCTTCTCAGAGATTACCATTTGGGTTCCTCTTTAAGCAGAGTCTTGAATCCTGACTCTAGGGGCACACCCAGACATAAAGGACCCCAGCGTGTTCGTCTGCCACAAAGGTGTCCCAAAATCTAATTACAAGCAAGCACTCTCTGCGGTTTTCGTCTGAGACGCATCAATTAAATTAAAAAAAAAATCACAGAAGAGGAAAATTAGCATTTTTGTAGCCATCTGGCAGAAGGGGTACGGGAGCCATGACAAAGGCTGATTTGGTGGAGCCGAGTGACGAGTGTGCCATCTCCTTGACCTGCAAAAGAGCCTTTGTCAGCAAATTAAAGCTTCCCAGACCCCCATGAGCCTCCCAAAATCTGGACCATTACGCACAAAGGCCCTTATCAAAACCGCCGAGAAAGAATGAGGACTGACAAATACTGTAGATAGTGTCAACAGAGCGCACAAGAAAACCAAAACAACGCCAGCATGCATGGCAATCCCATAACAATTCAACACGCCGCAACAACACGAGAGTAGGGGCGCCATGAAGAAGAGAAGAGGGATCACAGAACCAACTGGTCCATCAAGACCAGCCTGTGTTTTTTGATTTTTTGTGTTTTTTTCTTAGTATTTTTTTTTTTTTTATATTTTTATCTGTTTTTAGACCTATGTTTGTCCCAAGCATGTTTGAATTCACTATGGCCCTGTTCGAGCGTTCCTGTATGCTGTTCTTAGAAGCTCTTTCACATGGATGTTCTGATCTGGTCCGTTAGGGAATATCTGATTGCCTCTCGGGGGATCAGGAAGGAATTTTTTTCCCAACAGGAGCAAATTGGGTCATGCTTTGCTGGGTTTTTTTTGCCTTCCTCTGGATCAACTGTGGGTATAGGATTATAACTTTTTTTTTTTTTTTTCTATGGTTGAACTGGATAGACTTTTGTCTCTTTTCAGCCAGACTAACTATGTACATTTTTCAGGAAGACCCGATCAGAACCTCCTCTATGGAGCGACGGGTGTAAACAGACGTGGCCGTTTACATCCGCCAACATCCGATCCGCCCAGGGGCAGACTGACCATTTGGAAACTCGGGCCTGGGGTCAGTAGGGGGCCCCATGAGATGCCCCTGGTACCTTTTTCATAGGTTTTTTTTGAGTTTGGGCAAGGACACAGGGACCCCATGATCCCCTATTGCCGGGGGCCCCATGAGTTGTCAGTCCACCTCTGTGTGTGGGTGTGTTTGAGTGTAGGTGGGGACACAGGGGGCCCCATTATCTCTTACTGCCCGGGGGCCCCATGAGTTGTCAGTTCACCCCTGGATCCGCCAGAAAAGGACGGATGGGGATCCAATTCCCTTTCCGTCCGTTGGATCGGGTTGAATGAAAACGGACAGGCGGTCCATTTTCATCTGACCGTCTATTCGGGAGAGTGAACAGCTCTGTGTTTGCTCTACAGCAGCGGAGGGGACACGGACCTGTCATCTGCTTGCTCAGCGGGGATCAGCGGATCCGTTAAACGTGTCCGCCCCGTGTGAAAGGACCCTAAAGCACGATTTATAGATGAGCATAGGGCAGGGGCGGACAGACAGCTCATGGGGCCCCCGGGCAATAGGGGATCATGGGGCCCCTGTGTCCTTGCCCAAACTCAAAAAATCCTATGAAAAAAGTACCAGGGGCATCTCATGCTTGTTTTGTCCAGGGGCTCAAGGAAAAGCTGTACTTACCTATTCCTCCGATCTTCCAGAAAAACTGTACTCCCACCCAGGGGCGTACTGACAACTCATGGGGCCCCCGGGCAATAGGGGATCATGGGGCCCCTGTGTCCTCGCCCAAACTCAAAAAAGCCTATGAAAAAGGTACCAGGGGCATCTCATGAGGCCCCCTACTGACCCCGGGCCCTCAGGCAGTGCTCGAGTTTCCAAATGGTCAGTCCGCCCCTGCTCCCACCACGTCCAGTAGTGGACTGTTCCTGTCGTCCTCATGTCAGGAGCCAGTCTGTGGGCGTGATGATATCAGTAACAGCCCATTCACAAGACTGCTAGTGTGCAGGGGGGGCAGGAGCGGTGGGGTCCGGTCTTGCGCTCGGAGGCTTCTTTGTGTGAAATCCCTGGTGTTCCTGCCAGCCCCTCTGCTTTCCTATTAAAAACTGACTACACTAGACATGAGATAACAGCATAGTCAGTTCTTTAGCTGTCCTGGGAACTCAGCATCCTCTCCTCAAATGATCAGAATTGTCCTGACACCCCCACCCCTGCACAACCATTCACTGGGAAGAGCAGCGTACTGCTGTTTCTCCTCCCCCAGCTCCCAGAGCACCCTATGCAACTGAGAACAGAGGGTATGTTATCACTTAAAAAAGGGAGAAAATAAGTGTTTATAATGTTTTTTATATCTATACACAAATGTTTTGCTTTTCATTTCCATTTTAAACTGAATGGGTTGTTTTACAAGGTGAGGGTTTACATATTCTTTAACTGACTCCTGCCTAAGCTGCCCATACACATACACTAGTAGAATTTTGTTTCAAATTCTTTGTTTTAAGAATGTTTGTTTAATTTTCCAATCCTTAGTGGGGTCAAATTGACCTTCCTTTTCCACCACAGTGATGAAAAATCTCAAAGAAGCTGGATGGAAGTTTGTTTTTCTCGAACATACAATTTTCTAGCAGTGTATGCATTTTTTTGTTCAAGAAATGATGACATTTATTCTGAAATGGAATGGTAAAAGCACACAACATTTTGAAATACTTTACATTCCTCTAGGCATCGAATGCATGAAGAAATTTGGAACGAAGGTTTGTTTGAAAATCTATTCAACTTTAATTGGTCCTACTGCATGTATGTGAGATAGTGACCTTAGAGTGTAAGCTCTTGGGGGCTTTTTTAGTAATGAAAATCACCCATTTTATTTTAAATCTGCAAATCCATGCTGAAACAAAATATTGTTTATGTGGATTTGTTCATACAGCTCCTACCATGCACAATAAAAAAAATAAAAAATAAAATAAATATATATATATAGTTAGTATACATTATACAGTTGTGTTCAAAATAATAGCAGTGTGTTGAAAAAAGGGAATAAAGCTCAAAATCCTTCTAATAGCTTTTATTTCCATCCACACAAATGCATTGGGAACACGACACATTCTATTCCAAATCAAAACATGAAGAAAAATACATCAAATTTGTGTTGTTCCTCTAAAAAAATTGAAGAAAAGTGAATATTAGACGGTTCAAAAAAATCGCAGTGTTTGTATTCTTCTTTACAAACTCAAACATTCACTATATAAACTGAGAAATGTTTGAAGATTTTGCTTTCCTTTGAATGACTTCATGAATATTTGGTTGTAGTCGCACTGTTTCTGAGAACTGCTGTACATCTGTGTTGCATGGAGTCACCCAACTTCTGGTCCCTGTGATCAGGTATTCCAGCCCAGGATGATTGGACAACATTCCACAGTTCTTCTCTATTTCTTGGTTTTGCCTCAGAAACTGCATTTTTGATGTCACCCCACAAGTTTTCTATTGGATTAAGATCCGGGGATTGGGCTGGCCACTCCAGAACGTCAATCTTGTTGGTCTGGAACCAAGATGTTGCACGTTTACTGGGGTGTTTGGGGTCATTGTCTTGTTGGAACACCCATTTCAAGGGCATTTCCTCTTCAGCATAGGGCAGCATGACCTCTTCAAGTATTCTGATGTATTCAAACTGATCCATGATCCCTGGTATGCGATAAATAGGCCCAACACCGTAGTATGAGAAACATCCCCATATCATGATGCTTGCACCACCATGCTTCACAGTCTTCACAGTGTACTGTGGCTTGAATTCAGTGTTTGGGGGTCGTCTGACAAACTGTCTCCGCCCACTAGACCCAAAAAGAACAATCTTACTTTCATCAGTCCACAAAATGTTGCGCCATTTCTCTTTAGGCCGGTCAATGTGCTCTTTGGCAGATTGTAACCTCTTCAGCACACGTCTTTTTTCCAACAGTGGGACTTTGCGGGGACTTCTTGCAGATAGCTTGGCTTCACATAGGCGTCTTCTCATTGTAACAGTCCTCACAGGGAACGCCACACCTTCTTTCATCTTCCTGGAGCTGATTGTTGGCTGAGTCCGCGCCATTTTGGCTATTCCTCTATCCATTCGAATGGTAGTTTTTCACTTTCTTCCACGTCTTTCAGGTTTTGGTTGCCATTTTAAAGCATTTGTGATCATTTTAGCTGAGCAGCCGATCATTTTCTGCACTTCTTTATATATTTTCCCCTCTCCAATCAACTTTTTAATCAAGGTACGCTGTTCTTCTGAACAATGTCTGCAACGACCCATTTTCCTCAGAATTTCAGAGAGAAATGCACTGTAACCAGCATGTACAACATTTGCTGCCTTCCTTCCTTAAATAAGGGCAATAATTGCCACCTGTTTTTCAAAGACTGAATGACCTCACTAATAGAACTCCACACTGCTATTATTTTGAACACGCCCCTTTCAATGAGTGATTCAATGACACAGAATCAGCAGCATGCATGTCATGACTGTTGGGTCTGTTGGATTTCTATTACTCTACTACACCTGCTAGGAAATTATTTGCCATGTAGAAATATCATTTCTACCAAAAACAGCGATTGATCCGGTTAGTGATGTCTGACTGCTATTATTTTGAACACAACTGTATGTACTGAAAGGGCCGGTTCACACCATGAATCGCACAGAAACATGCTGTGCATTTCTGTGTGATTGATACTGTATGTGACCCAGATGCAGTGCAATTTCAGCCTATTCATTTGAATGGGCTGAAATCACACTGGACCACACCAAAAGAAAGGCATGTGTTACTTTAAAAAATGCACTGCAATTGGATCGCATGGTAGTGCTTTACCATGAGATCTAGGGCAGGCAAACTAACTGCATTTGCAACCTACCTTGGGTTTCCATTAGCATTGCACTGACATCTGTTCCAAATCGCAAGTGCAGTATGTTTTGAATGCGATGCAGGAAATGCGCATGAAATGCAGGTTTCCCGCAACACGCTCTGGTGTGAACTGGCCCTAATAGAGTACAATACAATAATAGCAGTGTGAGATTACAGTACATGGCACTATGTACTATAATGTTATGACATAATAACAATAATAATATATTAATATAACATAACAACAATACATTATAACATGACAGCAATAACATAGTAAAATAATGATACATACAACATAATAACTACAATAAGATTACATAATAATGATACATTATACCATGATATCAATAACATAATGTAACATAATAAAATAACGATACATTACAATTTATAACAATAATAATAATATAACATAACCAGGCATTATAACATGATATCTATAACATAATAAAATAATGATGCATACAATCCTAGATTGTAAGCTCCAAAGAGCAGGGCCCTCGATCCCCTCATGTTTTGCATTGTATTGGTATTGTTCTGTCACATGTTCTGTCCCCCATTGTAATGTACAGCGCTGAGCGAACTATTGGTGCTTTATAAATACTGTATAATAATAATAAGAATAAAATATAATAACAATAATATATAACATAACAACAATACATTATAACATGACATCAGTAACATAATAAAATAATGATACATTACAACATAATAACAATAATACATTACATATTAACGACACATTATAACATATTATTATTATTATACAGGATTTATACAGCGCCAACAGTTTACAATATAAGGGAGACAGTACAATTACAATACATTTCAGTACAGAAGGAATAGGAGGGCCCGGCTCATGGAGCTTACAATCTAAAGGAAGGGGGAGGTGATACAAAAGGTGGTAGCTGCGGGGGATGATCTGGTGGAGGTGATTCAAGTACAGTTCTTAGGTGGAGGTGGGGTAGGCTTCCCTGAAGAAGTGAGTTTCCAAAGATCGCCTAAAGGTAGACAGGGTGGGGGCTGACCGGACATACTGTGGTAGGGAGTTCCAGAGGATGGGGGAAGCTCTGGAGAAGTCCTGGAGGCGATATCAATAATATAATGGAACATAACAACAACAATAATAATAACATAATATAATAATGATACATTACACATAATAACAATAATAACATTGCATAATAATGATGTATTATAACCCCTGGTTTACACCTATGCGGCCGTGTGGGCCGTGTTTTGCTCGGGCAAGAGAGCCCATTCATTTGAATGGACTCCGGTGCCCCGTGACACGCAGGGAAGAAGTCCCGGCACTTCTTTGGAAAACACAGCCTGCACGGGAACCTCGGTTCCCAGTACGGTTGCGTTTCCCAGTGCGGGCGGCGTGCCATTAGAACTAATGGCACCCACCCGCGGGTCTGCACTCCTCTGTGCGGGTGGTGCGGCTGCACGGATTTTCATGCGGATCCGCAGCGGCACCACCCACACAGATGTGAACCTAGGGTCACATAATATCAATAGCATAATATCAATAGCACAATGTATCATAACAACATTACATTAGAACATAATAACATTGTATGATGTATCATATCAATACAATGAATAGCAATACCACAATTAAAGCATAATATAGAAAAATAGTATGAAAACAATATAACATACATCAGTTCTTCAAGCACAGCAATGAAATAAAGACAGTAAAATACTCTATTAGTACCCGGAAACAGCCGTACAATAGACAGCACTAATATAATGGCATTACAATACAGAAGAAATGCACTACAAGAGTAGAAAACACAGGGGAATATGATACCAGTATAATGTACTACAGATTTACAACACTACAATACACAGCAATAGCATGATAACAATACAATGAACAACAAAGGTCTGCAAGAGTACAATACACAGCAATGGCATGCTAACAATGCAGTGTGCAACAGGGGCTTACCACAGTACAATACACAACAGCAGCATGATCATGGTACAATATACAGCAATGTAAGAGCACAAAGAGGAATATATAAGGGCTCTGTAAATACACAGCAATAGTCAGGGGCGGACTGACAACTCATGGGGCCCTCGGGCCATAGGAGATCATGGGGCCCCTGCAGGGGTGGACTGACAACTCGTGGGGCCCCCGGACAATAGGGGATCATGGGGCCCCTGTGTCCTTGCCCATACTCAAAAAAGCCTATGAAAAAGATACCAGGGGCATCTCATGGGGCCCCCTACTGACCCCGGGCCCTCGGGCAGTGCCCGAGTTTCCAAATGGTCAGTCCACCCCTGGGCCCCTGTGTTCTTGCCCACACTCAAAGTACACCCAAAAAAGCCTATAAAAGGTACCAGGGGCATTTCATGGGGCTCCCTACTGACCCCGGGCCCTCAGGCAGTGCCCAAATGCTGGAATGGTCAGTCCACCCCTGGCAATAGTAAGAACTCCTGCAGGGGCAGACTGAAAACTCATGGGGCCCCCGAGCAATAGGGGATCATAGGGCCCCTGTGTCCTTGCTCACAGTCAAACCACACCCAAAAAAGCCTATGAAAGGTACCAGGGGCATCTTATGGGGCCCCCTACTGACTGTGCCCGAGCGCCCGGATGGTCAGTCCGCGCCTGAACGCCAGGAAAAGCGCCAAATACATTGTTGAAATACTTATATAGGAGAAGTCTCTTTCCATCCATTCTCAGAATTATCACAGCACTGCCCAGGGGCGGACTGACAACTCATGGGGCCCCCGGGCAATAGGGGATCATGAGGTCCCTGTGTCCTTGCCCAAACTCAAAAAAGTCTATGAAAAAGGTACCAGGGGCATCTCATGGGGCCCCCTACTGACCCCGGGCCCTCGGGCAGTGCCCGAGTTTCCAAATGGTCAGTCCACCCCTGGCACTGCCAGACAACAGAGTCAGGTAGGTGAGCTGATTTTTTTTACTGCAATTAACAATTTAAACAATAAAAATTGGTCACCTACCTACCCCTGACACATGATTAGGCAATTAAGGCACAGCAGAAGACTGATGAGCTGATCCCCTCTGCCGACACCGTTCTCTCGTCCTGTGCTTGCAGCGCATCCGATTGCCTCGGAGTGGAGCTCCCTCTCCCAGTCTGAGTGTAACTGTACAAGAAGCCTGATGCCAAGTCTGTAAATTACCGACTTCAATTATATTTAATGTCATTACATTGATTTTGATACACAACTGTCTGGAGGAAAAGAAATTTAATCTTCGAACACAGAAAGGTTTCTTCACAGTGAGAGCGGTGGAAATGTGGAATAGACTCCCTCAAGAGTTGGTTGTGGCCAGCTCAGTGGATTGCTGGAGGAAAGTCCTGGATTCTTTATTGGATACACAGAATATAACTGGATATAACATTTATAGGTAAAGCAGATCCAGGGAATATCCGATTGCCTCTCGGGGGATCAGGAAGGATTTTTTCCCCTGCAGGAGCAAATTGGGTCATGCTTTGCTGGGTTTTTTTGCCTTCCTCTGGATCAACTGTGGGTGTAGGATTATAACTTTTTTTTTTTTTCTATGGTTGAACTGGATGGACTTTTGTCTTTTTTCAGCCAGACTAACTATGTAATATAACTGCATTAAAGTCCCTCCGTTTCCTTCTGTATTGAGCTGTATTGTAATTGTACTGTCCCCCTTTATATTGCAAAGCACTGCGTAAACTGTTGGCACTATTAAAAAGCTGTACAATAATTAAAAAAAAAAAAAATAAATAACTTTTTTTTCTCTATAGTTGAACTGGATAGACTTTTGCCTTTTCCAGCCAGACTAAATATGTAATGGCAAGAGGTTAAGATCGATGTTGCCTACAGATTGGCTAGATGTAGTCATTTAATCTAGACTGCAATAGGACTAAAAAGAAAAAAAACTCTTTATAGATTACTTCGATGACCTCTAAATGCATTGGACAGACCATTAACCCCCCTGGCGGTATTCCCAGGTGTAGCTCGGGGTAAAGTTTCAGCACCACAAGCGGTAACCCCGAGCTACACTCGGGAATACACTGCAGCGCTGCTCCGGGATCTCTTCTGCACTTACCTTGTCCTGCGCTCCCGCGATGTCCCCCCCTGCAGTGTCCCCTGTAATGTCCTCCGGCCGATGCATCTGTCCTCCAGGTTCTGTTCCATGCGACATCGGGACGTACGGGGGACGGAACTGGCGGGAAATTTTAAAATGACAAAAAGTGACATTCACTAAATACACTAAAATCACATAGTATAACATTCCTGTATCAAACCATTTCACATACATTTTGTCCCGAGTGCTTTGTCCGGCGCCCTGCCTGCATTTTTACTGTTCTTTCTGCCTGGAAACTGAGAAACGTCCATGGCGTCCAAAAAGCGTCCCTTTAGGTCAAAAGCGGTTTTAGACCGGCTAGAGAACAGCGATAGTAAATCAGAACCACTTGCAGAATTGAGTGATAATGATTCGTGGGGGAAATTCCTCATCAGACACTGAAAACGTATGTGATGTGCAAACTTGGCGCTCATTTTCAAATTTCAGTGTTTTTGGTTTGATTATATTATTGAATTAAATTTATTATTATTATATTATTATTTTTTATGATTATTTATTAAATTACAATTTATGATTTCGTGTTTCAAATTTTATCATATCCGGGATGTTTACTAGACTCTTGTTCGGACAGATTTCAGTGAGTTATTCCTAAAAATTACAGCCTACAATAAAAAAACTACATATTTCCATGCAAAAAAAGATACCGCTTTGAGCACAGAAATATGGACATAATCAGACCGCTAGGGAGGCTACAAAAAAAAAAAAAACAACTTTAATAATATGGCGAAGCTGACAAGCGTCTCCCTCCTGATGTGTAATGACAGATCAAACCACAGACTATATTTATGTTGGTGTTTGGCAAGTAACAATGGCTCAGATAGAAGAGAACACATGTCCCCCCCTCCCCCCCTCCTCCTCCTCTCCCCCCATTGACAAATGAGGGTCATATCTGAAAAGCTGCCAGACCTGCAGATTAAACTGTGTGGATTTTCCCCTGCCCTAATCTCAGGGTGGTGAATGCAGATAAGCTTTATTACCCCTGGGGCTTCCCAGCCATTGTCCTGGCCTTTTATGGTCTTCTCTGGCTGGGCCCAGGTGTCTTGTCCTTGATAGCTCGCTTGCTGCGTTGTGGGGCTTTTTGTATCCGGCCATTGTCCGCCGCGTTGAGACGCAAGCTTGGGCGGACACAAGAAAGAGAAAAAAAAAAAAAAAAATCCTACGTTCGCCTTTAACAAGGACCTTATATAAAACAGCCTGCGATAAAACCATATGAGTCATATGAAGCAGCACATAAATCTGGTATGAATTAGTCAGCTATCCAGGCGGCGGGGTAACGCGGCTCACCCAGGGTCACATAGAAGATGACGTTGGTGCTATTGTGTAGGGACGGCGAAGTTTAGCATGCCAAGATGGCGAGATTAGGTTTTTTTTTTTACATTAAATTTTATTTTATTTGGAAAAAAATATAATGAATTTAACAGGGATTTAGACTTGTTTTTTGTATCCAATAGGGGAGTGCAGAAATATAGGTCGAATTCAGGATTATGGTTGCCGCTCGTGTTTGAAAAAACATAAATTTGCTGTACACATTGCAGAATTGGTTCTGAAAAGCTAGAAGTGCCCCAAATTTGATGCAAAAAATGAGCCGTTATCCTTTGATCTGTACATGCTGCTCTCCTGCCACCAAATGACAGATTCCCAGCTGCAGTAATTATTTATTTTATTATTTATTTATTATAGGTGCTTATATAGCGACGTCAATTTATGTAGCGCTTTATTATTATTATACAGGATTTATATATTATTATTATTATTATACAGGATTTATATATTATTATTATTATACAGGATTTATATATTATTATTATTATTATTATTATACAGGATTTATATATTATTATTATTATTATTATACAGGATTTATATATTATTATTATTATTATACAGGATTTATATATTATTATTATTATACAGGATTTATATATTATTATTATTATTATTATACAGGATTTATGGCACCAACAGTTTGCCCAGCGCTTTACAATATAACAGGACACAATACAGCAACAATACAGATAGGGATAGGAGGGCCCTGTTCCTTGGAGCTTACAATCTAAGATGGAGTGCCTAGTGGTACAAAAGGTAGTAACTGTGGGGGATGGACTGGTAGGAGGAGTAGAAGATTCCATCGATTACTGCAACTCCCTCCTCACTGGCCTGCCTCGCCGCTGGCTATCCCCGCTTCAGCCCATCCTGAATACGGCAGCCAGACTCATTCACCTTTCCAACCGCTCCATCTCCGCCACCCCCCTCTGCCAATCCCTCCACTGGCAACGGATCAAATTCAAAATCCTAACACTGACATACAAAGCCTTCCACCACACTGCCCCGTACTACATCACCGACCTAATATCCAAGTACCGCCCAACACGCACACTCCGCTCCTCACAAGACCTCCTTCTCTCTAGTTCCCTGGTCTCCTCCTTCCATGCCTGCCTCCAGGACTTCTCCAGGGTGTCTCCCATCCTCTGGAACTCCCTTCCCCAACCCATCAGATTATCACCTACTCTCCTCTCCTTTAGGCGCACCCTGAAAACCCATCTCTTCAGGGAAGCCTACCCCACCCCCTGCTAACTTGCCGACCTCCTCCACTCTTCCTACCACTCCATCCCCCACAGCTATCTCCTCCTGTGCCACCATCCCCTCCCTCCTAGATTGTAAGCTCCAAAGAGCAGGGCCCTCGATCCCCTCATGTTTTGCATTGTATTGGTATTGTTCTGTCACATGTTCTGTCCCCCTTTGTAATGTACAGCGCTGAGCGAACTATTGGCGCTTTATAAATACTGTATAATAATAATAATAATTATTAGCTGAAGGCAGGATAGGCTTCCCTGAAGAGATCGGTTTTCAGAGATCGGCTAAAAGTGAGCAGAGTAGGCGATAGTCTGATAAATTGGGGTAGAGCGTTCCAGAGGATGGGGGAAGGTCTGGAGAAGTCCTGGAGACGAGCATGGGAGGAGGAGACAAGGGAGCTAGAGAGCAGGAGGTCTTGCGAGGAGCGGAGAGGATGTTTGGGTGATATTTGGAGACAAGATTGGTGATGTAATTTGGGGCAGAGTTATAAATGTCTTTATACATTATTGTTACATATATATTGTACATTCACATCAGTCCCTAATGCCCCGTACACACTATAAGAATATTGTACGAATATTTTCGTACGAGGACCAATCGTCCGATAGTCGGATCGTTAGTACACAGCTTTCGAGAGCCAATCATGACAATTTGTGCGACAATATCCGAAGGGACAAGCGCAAAACTTTTTCTCGTACGATACCAGATCGGACGATTTTCATTTAATCAGTACAGTAGTCGTCCGAAAATATAATACAAATACAATACAATACATGACATTACTTGAAAATGTTTTCTTTCATAGGAGAATTTTCGTATCTTTAATAACCTTTTCACTTTCAATGTGAAACTAGCAGGCGAAAAAAAACACGCGATCGTTCGTCCGATATTCTCATTGTGTTTACGGGGCTTAACCCCCAAGGAATGTACAATCAAATTTAAATTCACGACCAGCCCACATGGAAGAAAAATATACTTGAAATATATTTTAAAAATGTTCTTCCCAAATATATTGACATACCTGTATTTTTGAAATGCTACATTTTTGGCCATATTCAATATATAAATATACTGCATGTTGAAATGCGTTTTTATTTCAAAATATATGAAAAATATTTTTAAAAATACATTTAAAATTTATTTTAAATATATTCAGATTTTTTTAACATATAAAATATTCATTTTAATGTATATTTTTACATATATTTGTAAATGCCTTCTAAAAATGCAGATTTGTATTTTTAAAGACTTACAGTATAGTTGAAATGTATTTTTAAAAATATTTTTCATATATTTTGTCATAAAAATGCATTTCAACATACAGTATATTTATATATTGAATATGGCCAAAATTGTAGCATTTCAAATATACCGGTATGTCAATATATTTGGGAAGAACATTTTTAAAATATATTTCAAGTATATTTTTCTTCCATGTGGGCTGGAATATATATATATATATATATATATATATATATATATATATTTATTGAAATATATTTTGAAATATATTTTGAAATATATTGAATATGGCCAAAATTGTAGCATTTCAAATATATGTCAATATATTTGGGAAGAATATTTTTAAAATATATTTCAAATATATTTTTCTTCCATATAGGAGAAATCCTGGATGAAATTTGATCAATAATGTCACCCAGGATTCCAGGTGGTAAGTTTCCTTGCTGCAGCCTGGAATCTGTCATTTAGCAGTAGGAATGTTGCAGGTATCACCAACCCAAATTTAGTCACCATTGACTTTAATGGTTTTTGGATGACCCAGAGCCCAACATTCTGTACACGCTGTGCTCCCGCTGCTAAATGACAGATTCACACCTGTGACAATTCAAATTTACTGCCGGGAATCCTGAGTGATATCATAGATGAAATTCGATCAATGACGTCACGCAGGATTCCCAGCAGTAAAGTTAACTGCTACAGCCTGGAATCTGTCATTTGGCAATGGGAGTGCTGCACGTACCACCCATGCAAATTCAATCACCATTGACTTTAATGGTTTTTGGATTTGGTGTTGTTGCAAAAAAATTACCCATAGCCCAACAATCAGTACATGCTGCGCTCTCACTGCTAAATGACAGATTCATACCTGTGGCAGTTCAGATTTACTGCCAGGAATCCTGGGTGTTGTCATAAACAAAATTTGATCAGTGATGTCACCTTCTGGTAAATGTAACCGCTTCAGTCTGGAATCTGTCATTTAGCAAGGGGAGTGCTGCATGTACCACCCACCCAAATTCAGTCACCATTGACTTCAATTGTGTTTGGATTTGGTGTTGTTGCAAAAAAAATGACCCATTACCCATCGATCTATATATGCCACTATAACAGATTGCCAGCTGTTGTACTTCAAATTTGTCGCAAGGAATCCTGCGTGATGTCATGGAAAAAATTTGGACCAGTGATGTTGCCCAAGATTCCAGGTGGTAAATTTTACTGCAGCAGTCTGGAATCTGTCATTTAGCAGCAGGAGTGTGTATAGCCCACTCGAATTCAGTCACCATTGACGTCAATGGTGTTTGGGTTCTGTGTTTTTGTAAAAACAAAATGACCCATCGTCCATCGATCTGTACATGCTGCACTCCCACCACCAAACAACAGATTCCCTGCTGGTGTAATTAAAATTTACCACCAGGAATCTCAGGGGACAACATACTAGATGAAATTCAACTAGTGATGCCGCCCAGGATTCCAGGTGGTAAATTTAACTGCCGCAGACTGGAATCTGTTATTTAGCAGCGGAAGTGTGGCATATACAGCCCACCCAAATTCAGTCAACATTGGGGTTGATTTACTAATGGAAAATAGACTATGCGCTTCACAAAGTGAAGATTAGTTGATCCAGAGATTAGTAAATGACTTCCATCATCCAATCACACGCAAGCACAAATGCTGTTTTTTTTTCCTTGCATGTGCACCTTTAGTAAACCAACGCCATTGACTTCAATGTTTTTTAGATTCAGTATTTAAAAAAAAATGACCCATTGCCAATCGATCTTCACACGCTGCGCTCCCACTGCTAAATGACAGATTCCCAGCTATGGTGATTCAAGTTTACCCTCAATATTCCCAAGTGACATCGTAGATGAAACGTGATCAGTGATGTCACCCAGGATTCCCAGTGGCAGATTTACCTGCTGCAGCCTGGAATCTGTCATTTAGCAGCAGGAGCGCATACAGTCCACCCAAATTCAATCCCCATTGACTTCCATGGTACTTGGATTTGGCATTTCTGCTGATTGACAGGCAGTTTAGCTGAACTGCTTACAAATCCAACAGAGGCATATTCAAGCAACTGTATTCAGGACACATTCAAGGAGCTGGCAAGCACTCTGAGAGCCAGGAAAGCCAGGACTCTGCTGAGATCATTAGACATGGCCCACTAAGGGATTTTAAAGCTGGCCTTAAAACCTAATGGATTCCTCCATCCAAGATACGCAGCACGGATGGATGGATCTCTGCCTGCAGCTGCAGCATTTTGACAGCCTCTTCATTGGCTGTTTTAACTTTGTAAATGCCATACCCAGGGGCTGTGGATAAGGGGGTACCACCAGTCCTCCTGTACAGGGCCCAGACCAGCAGGGGGGCCCAGGCAGCTAGGTGAATCCGATGTGGGCAGGGAGGGTGATTGGCATGGGGGGGGGGGGTAATTACTGGAACCGATCCCCTGTATGGCTCTCTCTGCAGCAGCTGAAAGGTGGCTTCTTCTCCTCTCCCTGCTGCTGGCTTTCAGCTGCTGCAGAGAGAGCCATACAGGGGATCGGTTCCAGTAATTGTCCCCTTCCCCACCGCACCCATCACCCTCCCTGTGCACCATACGTTTCCCCCTGCTGCCCATGCCCCCCTGTGTGCCCCCACCCCCGCAGTGCTGCCGGCTTCCCTCCTCTCCCTCCCACAGCTGCCAGCACACAATAGGATCCTTCAGGATGGAGAGTGGGGGGAAGAGTCTGCTAAATATGTCACGTTTACCAGCCCCTTCCTTTCCTGAATGAACACAATCAGTGATTGGTACCAGTCACTCACTGTGTTCATCCATAACTGAAGCAGAGAAAACTGTTTTTTTTTTGGGGGGGGGGGCGTCAGGTTGGCTGTTAGGGGCCCCATGGTTTCTAACAGCAGCCCTGGCCATACCCCCCCACTCTGCAGCTGGATGCATTACACTTGGGGTGGTTGTGGCCCCATTCACTTGAATGGGTTATGTTCGGAGGTGGTACTGCCCGCCGAATGCAGCATGGCCAATGCTATTTGCTGTGGCTGAGCATTGCGACAGTGGCATGTGTACAGCTCTGTCTGTCTGGCTTTGCAGCTTAAGTAGGGACGGTTGAGCCATGTCAATACCACCCCCCCCCCCCCAACTGCAAATATAAACAAGTCCTTAACTTGCTCACAAACAATTAAATCAGAGCCTTCAATTTTGTTTGAAAAAATCCAGTATTCATGCAAAATGAAAGCAATATTGTCATCTCTTTGTACAGAAAGCGGTATTCAACTCCAAACCAAAAATGTTATATATTGCACTTTACCAATCATTAGATGTGGTGGCTGCATTCATTTTCTCTCTAGGATTTTTCCCCCTGCTGTTTTCACCTGGGGATCTGACCAGTAGCACACCTCCTGTATTAGAGCGCCCCCACTCTGGATGAAGGAGCACAGGCACCTTTGGACAGCAGCATTGTCAGTCTTGGGGGAGGGGAGTTTTAGATTGACTAGCAGATTTAAAAACACTAACAAACTGAAGTCAAACTCCAGCTCACACTTTAATAGACTAACCCCATATACAATGACCCCCCCAAACAGACTGCCCCAATATACACTGATCCCCCCCCAACTGACTGCCCCAATATACATTGATACCCCCCAACAGACTTCCCCCATATACACTGATAACCCCATATACACTAATCTCCCCGCAGCCTGACCCCATATACACTGATCCCCCCCAACAGACTGCCAAAATATACACTGATCCCCCCCAACAGACTGCCACAATATACACTGATCCCCCCCCCCCAACTGACTGCTCCCATATACACTGATCCCCCCCCCAACAGACTGCTCCCGTATACACTGATCACCCCCCAACAGACTTCCCCCATATACACTAATCCCCCCACAGCCTTACCCCATATACACTGATCCCCCCACAGACTGACCCCATATAAACTGATTCCCCTCACAGCCTGACCCCATATACACTGATCCCCCCCCAACAGACTGCTCCCATATACACTGATCACCCCCCAACAGACTTCCCCCATATACACTGATCCCCCCGCAGACTGACCCCATATAAACTGATTCCCCCCACAGCCTGACCCCATATACACTGACCCCCCCAACAGACTGCTCCCATATACACTGATCACCCCCCAACAGACTTTCCCCATATACACTGATAGCCCCACAGCCTGACCCCATATACACTGATCCCCCCACAGACTGACCCCATATACACTGATCCCCCCACAGCCTGACCCCATATACACTGATCCCCCCACAGACTGACCCCATATACACTGATTCCCCCCCACAGCCTGCCCCCATATAAACTGATTCCCCCCACAACTTACCCTCATATACACTGATTCAACCTACAGCCTGCCCCCATATACACTGATTTCCCCTCATAGCCTGCCCTTATATACACTGATTCCCCCCACAGCCTGCTCCCATATACACGGATTCCCCCCACAGACTGCCCCCATATACACTGATTCCCCCCCTCCTCCTGACCCCATATACACATATTTCTGTGTTTGTGCGTTAGAGATGAATTATACTTGTATTGTATCTATTATACTGGATTTGTATCTATCCATAGCCTAATTTAGGGTCGAATTTGAAGACCAGCAGTTTAGGTCTCAAATAATCAAACTCTGTATGAAACAGTAATTCGCTTGCATCCACCGAGCCTTTAAATGTATCCCCTTCATCAGGGTATCCAGCTTAGGAAATGGTTATCTGGAAATGCAGGCTGTGGTTGGAAATGCTTGCGTTCCCCCTAGCGAATCTGTGCGGGCGATATTCACGCAATTCCGCACATCTCATATAGGGAGGCCGACGCATTTAAAGGGGCTGCCCTATGCATGTTCCTAGCCCAAAAGAAGCTCCTGCTCCTTCACACGATTTTTCAAAGTCACGTTTTGCCATGATTGTGTGATTTGGAATCGAGTTGACTCCGCCTGCGATCCCAAATCACCAAGAGTGAATGGGGCCTTATCCATGAGAACTGTGTGACCCTTTATCCTCTCAGTATGTCTATACAAAGTCCTCCCAACTAATCTTATCGTGACGGGAGTCACTTTGGATGGGGGGCCCATGGAACCCAGCTCACTTTGGAGGGGTGGGGAGACCCCTGTCTCAGCTTCCCATATTCCTATTATGTGTAAGTCACCCTGTGCCTGTTAGGGGTACAGGGTGATCTGTCCTAATATTGGGTTGGGGGGGTTGTTCATTGTTTAATGCCATGTGGTTGCATCCCATTGTTCTGTTGTGTGTCTTGCTTGGGAGCAAACTATTATGGGATGTATGTGTTTGTGTATTGGCTTGGTGGGGGGTGTCTGCTGATGTGCCTCTTGTTGCTAGGTGTGGTTTGCCCCGCCCTGCGTCATTATGCAGGGAGGGGGGAATTGTTCTCTTGAATGTATATATCTTGTGTCTGTGTTAAAATAAAGTAGTGTATTTCCTGATTTATTTCAAGACTGGTCTCGTCTAGTCTTGTATGGTCAGCGGTGGTGTCCGTGGTCGGTGTTCAGACGGGGAAGCGGGAGTCTAACGGAAGTACCCAAGTGCAGACTGTGACGGTTCTATTACACTTATCATTTATTACAAAGTGCCAACAGCCAGTATAGCGCTTTCTGACACGTTTCCATTCTACGCAATTTCTAGCTGAGTATTTGCATATGTTAATACATCATTGTAACTCATGGTGGGAATTCCAGTATATAATAGCGTGCATCCTCTGGAACAGACGTACTCATTCTCTTTAACGTGGAGAAAACCTTGAAATTACTTTCAGGTTCTGGGGAGCCCCAGCTGATAATTATTATACCTACAGCTGGTGGGACATTAGTGTGAGCAGTTGTAGATATATAGGAATAAATAAAGAAGAAGGAATGTGGTCTACATAGTATGTTTTGACTTTCAGGATGGCTCTTAATGTCAAACTTATAATAATGACCGGAATAAGAAATGCAGACCATGAAAATTGTAGTACTTCACAGTGGTGGTCAGTGGAATACTGTCCCCTTACATTGTGGTCAGTAAAGTGCTCCATTGCATTGGAGGTCATTGTGAAGAATGTTCCTTACATTGGTGGTCAGTGGGAAGAATGTTCCTTACATTGGTGATCAGTGAGAAGAATGTCCCTTACATTGGTGGTCAGTTAGAAGAATGTCCCTTACATTGGAGGTCAGTTAGAAGAATGCCCCTTACATTGGTGATCAGTGAGAAGAATGTCCCTTACATTGGTGATCAGTGGGAAGAATGCTCCTTACATTGGTGATCAGTGAGAAGAATGTCCCTTACATTGGTGATCAGTGAGAAGAATGTCCCTTACATTGGTGATCAGTGAGAAGAATGTCCCTTACATTGGTGATCAGTGAGAAGAATGTCCCTTACATTGGTGGTCAGTTAGAAGAATGTCCCTTACATTGGAGGTCAGTTAGAAGAATGCCCCTTACATTGGTGATCAGTGAGAAGAATGTCCCTTACATTGGTGATCAGTGGGAAGAATGCTCCTTACATTGGTGATCAGTGAGAAGAATGTCCCTTACATTGGTGATCAGTGAGAAGAATGTCCCTTACATTGGTGATCAGTGAGAAGAATGTCCCTTACATTGGTGATCAGTGGGAAGAATGTCCCTTACATTGGTGATCAGTGAGAAGAATGTCCCTTACATTGGTGATCAGTGGGAAGAATGTTCCTTACATTGGTGGTCAGTTAGAAGAATGCTCCTTACATTGGGGGTCAGTGGGAAGAATGCTCCTTACATTGGTGATCAGTGAGAAGAATGTCCCTTACATTGGTGATCAGTGAGAAGAATGTCCCTTACATTGGTGATCAGTGAGAAGAATGTCCCTTACATTGGTGATCAGTGGGAAGAATGTTCCTTACATTGGTGGTCAGTGGGAAGAATGTTCCTTACATTGGTGGTCAGTGGGAAGAATGCTCCTTACATTGGTGATCAGTGAGAAGAATGTCCCTTACATTGGTGATCAGTGAGAAGAATGTCCCTTACATTGGCGATCAGTAAGAAGAATGCTCCTTACATTGGTGATCAGTGAGAAGAATGCTCCTTACATTGGTGATCAGTGAGAAGAATGTCCCTTACATTGGCGGTCAGTGGGAAGAATGCTCCTTACATTGGTGGTCAGTGGGAAGAATGCTCCTTACATTGGTGGTCAGTGGGAAGAATGTTCTTTACATTGGTGGTCAGTGGGAAGAATGTCCACACAGGTTTCTATTCTGGACTTTTGCAGCAGTAAGTCAGAGTGGTGGGAGCTTGTGAAACAAAGGATGATTGGACTTTTCAAGGCCATAAGTAAGAAGAAGCAGCTTGGTATGTATATTGCCGACCAGCATTTGCGGAGGAAGCTTGATTGTCTGGTCTTGTATGGAGGAGATCCAGGGGAGATCTCTGAGGTGAAGCTTCTTCTTAGGAAGTGTCAATACGAACAGCATGCCTACTTGGTTCTGGAGAGGGATTATGGGAAATATCACTGTCCAGGCTCCATAATGAGGGAGGGGTTGCATTTAGTTGCAAAGGGAGAGGATCCCTTTGAAGTTTAGGGATCAAGCCTGGCTTGCTTTCCAAGGAAGGCTTTATGTGAGAGGGAACCTGAAGCATTGCCCCTTGGATGATCGGGATTGTCCTAGAATGGAGTGTGTTGGTAAAGTGGAGTCTATGGACCACTTTCAGCTCCAGTGTCCCTTTAACATAAAGGTGTATAAAAAGGTAGGGAGGGTTCTGGGTACCCCCCTTCTCTATCACATGAGTTCTTCAGAGTGGGTGTACGGTGCATTCCCAGCTCGTTGGGACTTTGATTTGGATACACTTTTTCTAGTTAGTATAGTGGTTCCTTAATCCATGTGCAATGCACGGTGTCAGATAACCCTGCGGAATAAAGTCCTCCCTGTTGGAGGTGGTGGTGCATGATATACTGGGTGAGGTTGGGAAGATTCGGGTTCTTCAGAAGGGCAGGGAGTCTCTGGCGGTCTGGATAAGGGTGTGGAGGAATATCAGACCTGCCTTTGGTGAACTGTCCATCTCTGGGTGAGGGGCGCTTTTCTTATGCTGTTCTTTTCACTCTCTTAGTTTTTGTTGGTTAAGATCTTACTTTTGAAGAAGGGCTGCATGCATAATGGGGGCGGGGTTTGCAGAGAAAATAATTTAAAACTAAACAAAATTAAACCATAGAGACATAGATGGATGGAGGAGTTTGCTTTGAATATTAAATAGCATTTTTGGTTTGTGGTGCTCAGATGGAGTGCAGTTCCACTTTAACCGCTTAAGGACCGCCCTATAGCAGATATACTGCTGCAGGGCGGCACCTGTGCGAAAAATCACGTATATATATGTGATCTTGCATTTCTGGGTAGGGGCGTGCACGAGCGCACCCTACCCGCGGCCGCAGATGTCAATCACCGGGTCCCGCCCGGTAATTACCCGCCGGCGCCCGGTGATTACCGAGCATCTCCGGCGGGGAGGAAGATTGTTTTGCTTACAAACAATCTTCCTCCCTGTCATCTCGAGCACACTGCTCTGGATGGCTGTGCACAGTACAGCCATCCCTATCAGTGTGCTTACAGTGAAGAACACAACCCCCCGCCCAGGGGCAGACTGACCATTTGGAAACTCGGGCACTGCCCGTGGGCCCGGGGTCAGTAGGGGGCCCCATGAGATGCCCCTGGTACCTTTTTCATAGGCTTTTTTGAGTTTGGGCAAGGACAAAGGGGCCCCATGATCCCCTATTGCCCGGGGGCCCCATGAGTTGTCAGTCCGCCCCTGCCCCCACCCCATAGTAAAACACTCCTAGCACACAGTTAACCCTTTGATTGCCCCTCACATTAACCCCTTCCTGCCCAGTGCCATTAGTACAGTGCCTGTGCTTTTCTTTTTAGCACTGATCACTGTATTGGTGTCACTGGGGTGTCAGTGACACCAAGTTAGTTTAACCCCCAGTGTCAGAATGTCTGCCGCAGTTCCGCTAAAAGTCGTTGATCACCGCCATTAATAGTAGAGAAAAAAAAATCCCATTATCTATACCGCCATTTGTAGACGCTATAACTTTCATGTAAACCAATTCATTTACACATATTTGGATTTTTTTTTAGTAAAGACATGGAGCAGAAAACATTTTAGCCTAAATTTATGACGAAATTAGATTTTTAAAATTTTTTTACTGGATATGTTTAATAGTAAAAAGTCAAAAATATTGTTTTTTTTTTTTTTACAAAATTGGCGGTCTTTTTTTGTTTATAGTGCAAAAAATTAAAACCGCGGAGGTGATCAAATACCACTGAAAGAAAGCTTTATTTGTGGGGGAAAAAAAAGGATGTAACTTTCATTTGGGCGCAGCGTTGCATGACCACGCAATTGTCAGTTAAAATAACGCAGCGCCGTAGCGCAAAAACGTTTGCCAAAAACTGTAAAACAATTAATTTACACGTATTGGGATTTTTTTTTAGCAAAGACATGGAGCAGAATACACTTTAACCTAAATTTATGACAAAATTTGGTTTTTAACATTTTTTTACTTGACATGTTTAATAGCAAAAAGTCAAAAATATAGTTTTTTTTCAAAATTGTCAGTATTTTTTTTGTTTATAGCTCAAAAAATAAAAACCGCTTAGGCGATCAAATACCACCGAAAGAAAGCTTTATTTGTGGGGGAAAAAAGGACATAAATTTCATTTGATCGCAGCGTTGCATGACCGTCAATTAAAATAATGCAGCGCCGTAGCGCAAAAACGTTAGCAAAAAAACGTAAACCAATTAATTTACACGTATTGGGATTTTTTTTTTAGCAAAGACATGGAGCAGAATACATTTTGGCGTAAATTTATGAGGAAGTTTGATATTTTTAATTTTTTTACTGGACGTGATTAAAGCAAAAAGTCAAAAATATTGTTTTGTTTTTTCCAAATTTTTGGTCTTTTTTTGTTTATAGCGCAAAAAATTAAAACCGCATAGGCGATCAAATACCACCGAAAGAAAGCCTTATTTGTGGGGGGAAAAGGACATAAATTTCATTTGAGCACAGCGTTGCATGACCGTCAGTTAAAATAATGCAGCGCCGTAGCGCAAAAACGTTTGCCGAAAAACGTAAACCAATTAATTTACACGTATTGGGATTTTTTTTACATTTTGACGTAAATTTATGAGGAAGTTTGATATTTTAAATTTTTTTACTGGACGTGTGTAATAGCAAAAAGTCAAAAATATTGGTTTTTTTTCAAAATCTTCGCTCTTTTTTTGTTTATAGCGCAAAAAATTAAAACCGCACAGTGGATCAAATACCACCGAAAGAAAGCTTTATTTGTAGGGAAAAAAGGACGTAAATCTCATTTAGGTGCAGCGTTGCATGCGCAATTGCAGCTCAATTGTCAGTTAAAGTAACGCATCACCGTATCCTGAAAAATGGCCTGGTCAGGAAGGGGGGGAAATCCCCTGGAGGGCAAATGCAACAAGCACAGAAATCCTGGACTGCAGAGACCTCTAGTGGTTGAAAAATATAAATACATCGACCAAACCAAAAAACAAAAAGAAGTACTATGCAATGTTCTGGAAACAAAAATTTTGAAATGAAAGCTGTCAGTTTGTTTGTTCGGTGGATGTTACTTTGTCTCACAATCAGGGGCGGACTGACCATTTGGAAACTCGGGCACTGCCCGAGGGCCCGGGGTCAGTAGGGGGCCCCATGAGATGCCCCTGGTACCTTTTTCATAGGCTTTTTTGAGTTTGGACAAAGACACAGGGGCCCCATGATCCCCTATTGCCCGGGGGCCCCATGAGTTGTCAGTCCGCCCCTGAGCACAATGACAAATATATTTTCTCATCAAACTAATGGGCTAAACATGATATATATATTTTTTCATCCTGCATTTATGCACTTAAGTAATTGTTATATGTAACATTTCCAGGAATGTATTACCTCCTATAAAGATCACAGTACTCCCCTTCACAACGCCTTCATCTTTTTTTTTCTCTCCAGAAGAAAGGCGCCCTCTCTGTTCAGGCATCATCCAGGATCACCATCTTGGACTGAGATGGAGGCTCACTCTAGGTTCAAATCCGTGCAGCTGCACCACCCGCACAGAGAATTGCAGACCCGCGGGCAGGTGCCATTAGTTCTAATGGCACTGGAAAATGCAACCGTACTGGGAGCTGAGGTTCCTGTGCGGGCTGTGTTTTCCAAAGAAGTGCAGGGACTTCTTTCCCTGCGTGTCACAGGCACGGGAGTCCATTCAAATGGATGGGCTCTTGTGCACGTGCAAAACACGGCCCGCACGGCCGCATAGATGTGAACCGGGGGTCAGAGATGACACAGTCATGTAAATCCTTTTGCCTGTGCGGTTCTGGGTTGTGTTCACAAATGTCTGACACAGGTCAGCCCCTGCCATAGTCTCTTAGAAGATACAATGTTACAGTCTAAGGATTGGTTCACACTACAGAAACACAGTCTAGATGTTTTTCCGCATGCGCGTTTTTGATTGGTCTTTGAGGCGTTCCAGTGCGTTTTTTATGTTTTCTGGTTCATTTTCCCCCCTCTCTTTTTCTTTAATTTAAATAGGGACATGTGCATTTTTGGTGCATTTTTTATACGTTTTACTATGTTCCAGTACAGTTCTATGCAGGAAAAATGCAGCCCGTTCTACATTTTTTTCTGCAACCAGAATGCACTATAACTGCAAGCGCTGATGTGAACTATGACATTGACAACCATGCTACTTTCTGTGCGTTTTGGATGCAGAAAAAGAGCACACTGAAACGCATGGAGTGTGAACTGTCCCTAATACCTGAAGGAAAGCAGACTGAGGAAATGCTTCCTTCTGCCTGCAGCACACTGATGATGTTATCTCAGGGCTGGATTACACCAGGAATCCCTCAGGAAGGCACTGGTGCTCGCGCATATCATTTTGCACATACAAAATGTGCATTTCATTTTTTTTCTCTAAAAAGCCTGCAGAGCATTGCACCTCTGATCAACAGATCACAAATACAATGTTAGGATCCTGCAGGCTCTCAGTCAGGGGCGGACTGACAACTCATGGGGCCCCAGGGCAATAGGGGATCATGGGGCCCCTGTGTCCTTGCCCAAACTCAAAAGAACCTATGATAAAGGTACCAGGGGCATCTCATGGGCCCCCTACTGACCCCGGGCCCTCGGGCAGTGCCTGAGTTTCCAATTGGTCAGTCCGCCCCTGCTCTCAGTACAGCTGTCTGCCCGTACCTCCTGTCCAGGCAGAGTGTTAGCCCTGGTTCACACTGATGCAAATTGCCATGCGCTTTGATTGTTCAAATCACATCCAGTGATCGGCAATGGATCTGTTCTAATCAGTGCGACTCCAACTTCACTGGAGTTGTACCGATTAAAAAAGTAGTTCCTGCACTACTTTTGCCGATTTGGGGTGCAACTTGCATAGACATCTGTGCATGAAGTCACACAGATGTCTCTCAAGTCCCACCCCAAGTCACTTTACCATCCGACTTTGAAATTAATGGAAAATTCACCAAAAATGAACCATGGTTGCCTTTTTGGTGCGTTTTGTGTCCTTGTTTCACAGAGACATGCTGGAAGCCAGGCAACAAAAAAATGCATCAAAAACACATATGCATTTTTACATAATTTTTTCAAGGGCCCAAGGAGTCTTTACTGCCTTGTCAGCTGCACTATATTGCCAGGAGTATTGGTCGGCCGGCCTTTCCACACACATGAACTTTAATGGCCTCCCAGTCTTAGTCCGTAGGGTTCAATATTGAGTTGGCCCCACCCTTTCCACACACATGACCTTTAATGGCCCCCCAGTCTTAGTCCGTAGGGTTCAATATTGAGTTGGCCCCGCCCTTTGCAGCTATAACAGCTTCAACTCTTCTGGGAAGGCCGCCCACAAGGTTTAGGAGGGTGTCTATGGGAAGGTTGGATCATTCTTCCAGAAATGCATTTATGAGGTCAGGCACTGATGTCGGGGGAGGAGGCCTGGATCGCAGTCTCCGCTCTCATTCATCCCAAAGGTGTTCTATGGGGTTGAGGTCAGGACTCTGTGCAGGCCAGTCAAGTTCCTCCACCCCAAACTGGCTCCTCCATGTCTTTATGGACCTTGCTTTGTGCACTGGTGCGCAGTCATGTTGGGACAGGACGGGGCCATCCCCAAACTCTTCCCACAAAGTTGGGAGCATGAAATTGTCCAAAATGTCTTGGTGTGCTGACGCCTTAAGAGTTCCCTTCACTGGAACTAGGGGGCCAAGCCCAACCCCTGAAAAACAACCCCACACCATAATCCCCCCTCCACCAAGCTTTACACTTGGCACAATGCAGTCAGGCAAGTACTGTTCTCCTGGCAACTGCCAAACCCAGACACGTCCATCGGATTGCCAGATAGAGAAGCTTGATTGGTCACTCCAGAGAACACATCTCCATTGCTCTAGAGTCTAGTGGCGGTGTGCTTTACACCACGGCATCCGACGCTTTGCATTGCACTTGGTGATGTAAGGCTTGGATGCAGCTGCTCGGCCATGGAAACCCATTCCATGAAGCTCTCTACACACTGTTGTTGGGCTCATCTGAAGGCCACACCAAGTTTGGAGGTCTTTAGCTATTGACTCTGCAGACAGTTGGTGACTTCTGCGCACTGTGCGCTTCAGCATGCGCTGACCCCGCTCTGTCATGTGACGTGGCCTACCACTTGGTGGCTGAGTTGTTGTTCCCAGTTGCTTCCACTTTGTTATAATCCCACTAACAGTTGAGCGTGAAATATTTAGTAGCCAGGAAATGTCACAGATGGACTTATTGCCCAGGTGACCACCTATCACGGGACCACGCTTGGAGTCACTGAGCTCCTGAGAGCGACCCATTCTTTCACCAATGTTTGTAGAAGCAGTCTGCATGCCTAGATGATGATTGTATACACCTGTGTCCATGGAGGGGATTGGAACACCTGAATCCAATGATTTGGAGGGCTGGCCCATTACTTTTGGAAAAATTGTGTACCTACAGTAAACTACAAATTACCCCATCTCTCGTGTAATGGAGATGAAAAGAGGAAGATGTGTTTGTAGTCCAAATCAGGAAAGCAGCCTAGTGTGACAACGTTGCTCCTCCATGGATACTGTGGAGTGAGCATAGCCACCCAAGACACAAAATGTGTTATTTACAGAATTACCTGGTACAAATAGAGGAAAAGAAGTCATGGGGCAGCACAGCGGCTAAATAGTTAGCATTTCCACCTGGCAGTACAGGGGTCATTGGTTCAAATCCAAGCCATGGTATCACCTGCCTGGAGTTTGCATGTTCTTCCTTTTCCTGCATGAGTTTCCTCCCACTCTGCAAAGACATGCTGGTAGGTGAATTGGATCCTGGCTAAATTGTCCCTAGTATGTGTATGTATGAATGTGAGTTAGGGACCCTTGAGGGTTAGCAACTGATATGCATGTACAACATACATGTAAAGAGCTGTATAAATTGACAACACTATACAAGTACCTGAAATAAATAAGAAGAAGAAGTCACATTTTTCTTTTTGGGTTTAGATGCACTATGCTGTCCTACTAACGGTTAGCCAATAGCTAGCTAACAAAACTGTCAGAAGCAGCATTTCATTCCAAAACTGAATTTACTTCTGTGAATAGTTCTGTAAAACTGCAATACAATCATGTAAACTGAAGTTATAATATGATTGTAGACATGTCTCTCATAAATAAATACAATTATTATTATTACACAGGATTTATATAGCATCAACAGTTTGGAGCAGCTACACTTGCAAAGTGCACAGTCTATTTGCCTTTAGTAAATCCACCCCATAGTGTGTTGGCAACCCATATAGTATAATAGATAAAAAATATAGGTACCCATATAGTTACACAGAAGCACAAAATTAGGCACACTGGGGTTGATTTACTAAAGGCAATTAGACGGTGCACTTTGCAAGTGCAGTTGCTCCAAAGCTTAGTAAATGAGCAGAAGCTCTGCTGACTTCCTTCATCCAATCACGTGCAAGCAAAAATGCCTTTTTTTTTTTTAATTTTCCTCATTTACTAAGCTCTGGAGCAACTGCACTCTGGAGCAACTGCCTTTAATAAATCAACCCCATAGGAAGTGGTGTATTTAGGTTTTGTGCTGCCCTAGGCAACAAAAAAATCATCTGCCCCCCACCGACCAACACCCCCCCCCCCTTCCTCGTCCCACGGAGAGAGCCTGACATTGACCAACAACACTCCTGCGCCCCAAATGGGAGAGCCTTCCACTAAACCCCCCACAACGGTCCATTTAACATGATTTCCTATGGGACAGGTTCACATCTCAGCGTTTTCACCCGCTGCGTTTCTTGGAAAGGGTCAGGGACTTTATTTAAATGCAAAACGTTACATTTTTGGTTCTACAGACTTCAGCCCAGATCAGGGGCGGACTGAAAACTCATGGGGCCCCCGGGCAATAGGGGATCATGGGGCCCCTGTGTCCTTGCCCAAACTCAAAAAAGCCTATGAAAAAGGTACCAGGGGCATCTCATGGGGCCTCCTACTGACCCCGGGCCCTCGGGCACTGCCCAAGTTTCCAAATGGTCTGTCCGCCCCTGGCCAGGTTTTTGGAACCTACCCATATACCTCTAACATCTGGAGCAGCCTGCAGGATTGCCGTCAGAGGTTGCATGGCCAGGGCGAAAAAACCCGGGAGACAGAGGACAGCCCTGATATGTACCCCGGTGAAGAGTGAAGGAAGAGGACAGGTTATTATTGCTGAAAATCCTAGCAGATGGGGAGGAGTAAAGCAGGCGTATCCAGGAGATAAATCGGGGCTCAAACCTGAACTTGTCCAGTTCATGGGGCCTCATGGGGCCCCCTACTGACCCCGGGCCCTCGGGCAGTGCCAGAGTTTCCAAATGGTCAGTCCGCCCCTGGCCCAGGTTCACACTGATGCGGTACAGCACATCGCATGTGATTCGCATAGGAACCGCACCACATTCCTTTACAAATCACATGCTATTTCTGTGCGGTGCAGTTTGAGCCATAAATTTTGTCTGGCTCAAATCGCACCGCATCTACACCTAAAAATTTGCAGGACCCTTTTGTAGTCTGCACCAGAATCGCTTTGCATGGGTGTTCACACCCATGCGATCCAATTCTGAACATCGCACCGCATTTTGCGAACTGATTTCGGGTGTCGTTAACTTAAAATTCACACCGTGTGAACGGGGTGCGATTACGATGCGGTGCAGAAATCGCACAGAAACCGGTGAAAATTCCTCACCGCATCAGCGTGAACCCCGGGCTCAATGAAGTGGCTGCAGAAATGCATGTAATGTGTTTTTGATACGTTTTGCGTTTTAATCTGCCCAGCAATGAATTAATAAAAGTGGCAAAAACGCAAACCGCACTGCAGAAAAGGATCAAAAGCATACTGCATAGGTGTGAACCGAGACTTACAGGAGGTTAGAGGCAAAAAAAAAAAATTCCAGTGGCAGTGTGTCCAGGATTAGCTGCGTTTTGGCAGAAAACAGCGAGCAGCAGTGCTGCCATGGAAGCTGTCATTCTAAGGGAGGGACCTGGACTGAACTTTGCTCTACACACAGGAACCGAGGAAAGGAAAAGTGAAATCCTTTTCATTCTCCTTCTACTCCAGCAGTGTTCGGAGCATGCAGGCTGCAATGGCATCAGATCCCGGGCCCTCCAGAGCCAAGCGGCAAGTCATCAGGATCACCTACCTGCTGGCGGCCCTGGACATCTCCAGTCTCTTCATGCAATTTGCAGTGACTCCGGTAAGTAGCCCGGACAATTGTGAAATGCATTGTAGCAAGGTCCCCGTGTTTCCAGCCCCGTCTATAGCTTCGTTGTTACTTTGTTGCCAAGTTCAATTCTTTCCAGGAATATTCCTGTGATGGCGGTGTAATGAAATGATTCCTCGCAATGCTTTCTTGGAGGACCATTAAATGCCAGATTATTACAATTTATTCATTTATTTCCAGCTCCTGTGAATTCAGGCTCCATGCACACGGGGTGTTATGATAACACTGGTTACGTTAGCTGTGCAAAGTCACGTTAAAAACGCAGGTTTTTCAGCTTTTTATAGCGCTTTTGCATTAGTATTTAGTGGCGCTTTGCCGCGTTTAGTGGCATTTTCCCGTGTTTTTCCACATTTGCATTTTTTAGCATTTTTTTTTACCTAAAAAATGTTTTTTTTTGTACAAAAAAAAGTAAAAAAAACGCTGGTTTGTGGTGTATTATTGCGTTTTACTGCATTTTTCAGCGTTAGAGTGTTTTTATAGCTAAAAAACTCCTCTAGAAACCCACTAGTCCTGGGTTTTTTTTCCAGCCAAAAAACATCCCTGCCAAAAAACGTAGATTCCAGTCTACAGTCTGTGTGCATGGACACATAGGATAACATGCTGGGGGGTTTACTGGCTGTAGAAAAAAACGTCAAAAGCCAAAAACAGCCGCTGTAAAAACGTCCCGTGTGCATGAGGACTTAAAGACAAACCTCTCAAGGATCTGCACAATCCATACTGGGCATGTTCTCAAAAAACAGGTCATTTTCAGGCCGCTAAAACCATATGGCAATTGATCAGTAGATCCAGAGATATAACAGCTGAAGTAATATCCAAATCTCAGCTTTTCCTGTAACATTTAAAGTGTTACTAAACCCTGGACCCTGCATTCACTATATCCGCTCTCCCCGGACCCTGCATTCACTATATCCGCTCTCCCCGGACCCTGCATTCACTATATCTGGTCTCCCCGGACCCGGCATTCACTTTATCCGCTCTCCCCGGACCCTGCATTCACTATATCTGGTCTCCCTGGACCCTGCATTCACTATATCCGCTCTCCCCGGACCCTGCATTCACTATATCCGCTCTCCCCGGACCCGGCATTCACTTTATTCGCTCTCCCCGGACCCTGCATTCACTATATCTGGTCTCCCTGGACCCTGCATTCACTATATCCGCTCTCCCCGGACCCTGCATTCACTATATCCGCTCTCCCCCCGGACCCCGCATTCACTATATCTGGTCTCCCCGGACCCTGCATTCACTATATCTGGTCTCCCCGGACCCTGCATTCACTATATCTGGTCTCCCCGGACCCTGCATTCACTATATCTGGTCTCCCCGGACCCTGCATTCACTATATCTGGTCTCCCTGGACCCTGCATTCACTATATCTGGTCTCCCCGGACCCTGCATTCACTATATCTGGTCTCCCTGGACCCTGCATTCACTATATCTGGTCTCCCTGGACTCTGCATTCACTATATCTGGTCTCCCCGGACCCTGCATTCACTATATCTGGTCTCCCCGGACCCTGCATTCACTATATCCGCTCTCCCCGGACCCCGCATTCACTACATCCGCTCGCCCCGGACCCCGCATTCACTACATCCGCTCGCCCCGGACCCCGCATTCACTATATCCGCTCGCCCCGGACCCTGCATTCACTATATCTGGTCTCCCCGGACCCTGCATTCATTATATCTGGTCTCCCCGGACCCTGCATTCACTATATCCGGTCTCCCACAGTACACAGAACATGGAAATGCAATTATTTTAGTAAATATAAACTGCTAAATACCTTTTCTCATCAGCAGTATAGAGCAGTCTTGTGACTTCTATCAGTGTCCAGCAGAGCACTGGTTAATACTTAATTTTCTAATAGTTAATAGTTTTCTTTCCGCTCTGGGAGGATGTAGGACCCCTGACCCTCTGTCTGAACAGCACTGATTGGCCCTGTGCTGATCACATGCACTCTCTCAAGACAAAAAGCCTCTCTAGCAATACACACCAAACTGAGCATGTGCAGAGTGACATATAAAATTAGAAATACCGCTATTTTATTCTCTAGGGCACAGGTGTCAAACACAAGGCCTGCGGGCCGAATCCGACCCTCCAGGCCATTTCATGTGGCCCTTGCATTTCTCCTGCACTTCTCCCCCTTGTCTCCACTCCCACCTTGTCTCAGCAGTCAGCAGCAGAGAGGAGAGTAGAACTCCTCTGCCGAATCCTGCACCTCTGCAGCTGCAGCACCCCCTCATCTCTGCTTCCCCTGGTCTCAGTATTCAGCAGAGTCTGGTAACTGACTCCACTCCTCCTCTGGTCCTCCTCCAGACCCTGCACTTTCTGCTTTCCAGCTCTGCCCCCAAAAGTAGTGAACGGTGATGTTAGGGAGGGTGTGGGATTCTTGACATATAAAGTAAGGGGGGGGGGGTGGGGTGCTCTGGATATCTAGTCTTACAGATACAACCGGCCCTTTAAGGGCAACCATAATGCCGATATGGCGCTGCTGATCTTTGGGAGAGAGGTGTTTGTAAGAGAGGACAGAGAGCTATATTACCTACTTGAATTTGGTTTTCTTGCCTCCCCATGAAGGGTGGACCAATATTCTGGAACATCTGTTTGACATATATCAAGTTCTATATTATTTTCTTGTGGGCCAATTGTCTTCATGACCTGGAGGAGAATAGCTATGAAATAGGAGTCCCCGTTTCCTCAGGCAGTGTGGTGTGCGTGCCCCTGTGTGTGCCTTGGTCCGGGGGGTCCCGGCTATGTCCTGTCCCCCCGTACCTGCCTCTCTTTCTCTCTGGAATGAGTTTGTTGGTCTGAGTAGCCATTGGTATTGTATTCTATTTCTTTGAGTCCTTGAAGAAGCCAATTCGGCGAAACGCGTTGGAAATTACCATCATATCACCATTCATATCACCAGATCACCAGTCCTGATGTATGCTGGTTATACTGGTGACCTATAGATCATGGTCCGGTACTGTCCACATAGGGGTAGTGTGATATGGGATTCACTGTACTGAGGGGCTCATTCCCTTATTTGAATTTATGGGAGAGTGTGTATGTTCCATTCATGATGTATAATAAAAACTTATATTTTATGAATTACAGTTTGTCAAAGTTGTGTTCATCCTGAGGGTATTTAAGTACCTTTAACCGCTTCCCGACCGCCCTATAGCAGAAATACTGCTGATAAGGCGGCACGGATTGCAAAATCATGTGTGTGTGTGTGTATATATATATATGTGATTTTGCATTTCCGGGTAGGGGGGCGCATGAGCTCTACCTGCGCTGCCATTCGCGGCCGTGGCTGTCAATCACCAGGTCCCGGCCAGTGATTAATCACTGGCACCCGGTGATTTACGAGGATCTCCGACAGGGAGGAGAATTGTTTGTTTACTAACAGTTCTCCTCCCTGTCAGCTTGGGCACACTGCTTTGGATGACAGTGCACAGCACAGCCATCCAAAGCAGTGTGCTGATCGTGAAGCACACAGACGCCGCCTCATAGTAAAACACTCCCAGCACACAGTTAACCCTTTGATTGCCCCATACGTTAACCCCTTACAGCCCAGTGCCATTAGTACAGTGTCAGTGCTTTTATTTAGCACTGATCACTGTATTGGTGTCACTGGGGATGCCAAGTCAGTTCCCCCCCCAGTGTCAGAATGTCTGCTGCAGTCCCACTATAAGTCACTGATCGCCGCCATTACTAGTACATACAGTAGTGATCGAAAGTTTGGGCACCCCAGCTAAAAATTTGTATTAATGTGCATAAAGAAGCCAAGGAAAAATCTCCAAAAGGCATCAAATTACAGATTAGACATTCTTATAATATGTCAACAAAAGTTAGATTTTATTTCCATCATTTACACTTTCAAAATAACAGAAAACAAAAAAATGGCGTCTGCAAAAGTTTGAGCACCCTTCAGAGTTTATAACATGCACTGCCCCCTTTGCAAAGCTGAGACCTGCCAGTGTCATGGATTGTTCTCAATCATCGTCTGGGAAGACCAGGTGATGTCAATCTCAAAGGTTTTAAATGCCCAGACTCATCTGACCTTGCCCCAACAATCAGCACCATGGGTTCTTCTAAGCAGTTGTCTAGAAAACTGAAACTGAAAATAGTTGACGCTCACAAAGCTGGAGAATGCTATAAGAAGATAGCAAAGCGTTTTCAGATGTCAATATCCTCTGTTCGGAATGTAATTAAAAAATGGCAGTCATCAGGAACAGTGGAAGTTAAAGCAAGATCTGGAAGACCAAGAAAAATATCAGACAGAACAGCTCGCAGGATTGTGAGAAAAACAATTCAAAACCCACGTTTGACTGCACGATCCCTCCAGAAAGATCTGGCAGACACTGGAGTTGTGGTACACTATTCCACTATAAAGAGATACTTGTACAAATATGGTCTTCATGGAAGAGTCATCAGAAGAAAACCTCTTCTACGTCCTCACCACAAAAATCATCGTTTGAACTTTGCAAATGAACATATAGACAAGCCTGATGCGTTTTGGAAACAAGTTCTGTGGACCGATGAGGTTAAAATTGAACTTTTTGGCCGGAATGAGCAAAGGTACGTTTGGAGAAGAAGGGGCACAGAATTTAATGAAAAGAACCTCTGTCCAACTGTTAAGCATGGGGTTGGATCAATCCTGCTTTGGGGTTGTGTTGCAGCCAGTGGCACAGGGAACATCTCACGAGTAGAAGGAAAAATGGATTCAATAAAATTTCAGCAAATTTTGGATGGTAACTTGATGCCATCTGTGAAAAAGCTGAAGTTAAAGAGAGGATGGCTTCTACAAATGGATAATGATCCTAAAAACACCTCTAAATCCACGGGGGATTACATCAAGAGGCGTAAACTGAAGGTGTTGCCATGGCCTTCACAATCTCCTGACCTCAACATAATTGAAAATCTATGAATAGACCTTAAAAGAGCCGTGCGTGACAGACAGCCCAGAAATCTCAAAGAACTGGAAGACTTTTGTAAGGAAGAATGGGCAAAGATACCTCAGACAAGAATTGAAAGACTCTTGGCTGGCTACAAAAAGCGTTTACAAGCTGTGATACTTGCCAAAGGGGGCAGTACAAGATATTAACTCTGCAGGGTGCCCAAACTTTTGCGGACGCCATTTGTTTGTTTTCTGTTATTTTGAAAGTGTAAATGATGGAAATAAAATCTAACTTTTGTTGACATATTATAAGAATGTCTAATCTGTAATTTGATGCCTATTGGAGATTTTTCCATCTTTCCTTGGCTTCTTTATGCACATTAATACAAATTTTTAGCTGGGGTGCCCAAACTTTCGATCCCCACTGTATATATATATTATATATATATAATAAAAAATATATCCCAGTATTTGTAAACGCTATAACTTTCACGTAAACCAATTAATTTACACATATTGGGATTTTTTTTCTAGCAAAGACATGGAGCAGAATACATTTTGGCCTACATTTATGACGAAATTTGATTTTTAAAATTTTTTTACTGGACATGTTTAATAGCAAAAAGTCAAAAATATTGTTTTTTTTCTCAAAATTGTAGGAATTATTTTTTAATAGCGCAAAAAAAAAAAAACGCAGAGGAGATCAAATACCACCGAACGAAAGCTCAATTCGTGGGAAAAAAAGGACGTAAATTTCATTTCAGTGCAGCGTTGCATGACCGCGCAATTGTTAGTTAAATTAACGCAGCGCCGTAACATAAAAAATGGCCTGTTCAGGAAGGGGGGGGAAATCCTCTGGAGGGCGAGTGTCTATCACGCTTTTGTTTTCACTTGTATATGGCGACTCTTGGACGTGGTGCTGATGGATCTGACATACCAAATGTGAATATTGTTCACAACGACTTTCATTCCTGTCGTGTTTCTGGTGACGGAATGCGGTGGGATTACTAACTGAAGACCAGGGACATCATTTCTAGGGACAAGGCTTCAAACTCCCAAGGCTGTCCCTGGAAGCAGGAGACTTTTTGGCAAATACGCATGATGTTGTAGTTGCTGCACTTTGGTAAAGTTGCTGGTTGGCTGCCTGAAAAATATGATTTAGATTCCCCGGCATGCTAAAAAATAAGACATAAATATGGCCAACAGTGATATATAATAATAACTCAACAAATCATGGACAGCCATGCGCCATCTTCCTGCCATCCTCTCCTGGCCCTCATCCATGTCTTCCTTCCAGCTAACCATCTCTCTTTGATGTCTCCTATTTCAGTATCTGGCGAGGAACCTGGGCTTGGACACTGTGGGTTTTGGCTATCTACAGACGGTTTTTGGAATCCTTCAGCTTGTGGGAGGTCCAATTTATGGCAGGTAAGATTATTTATTACAGGTACTTATATAGCACCATCAATGTACGCAGCGCTCTACATATATATAGTACATTCACATCAGTCCCTAACCCTCAAGGGGCGTACAATCTAAGGTCCCTAACCCTCAAGGGACGTACAATCTAAGGTCCCTAACCCTCCAGGGGCATACAATCTAAGGTCCCTTACCCTCAAGGGGCATACAATCTAAGGTCCCTAACCCTCCAGGGGTGTACAATCTAAGGTCCCTAACCCTCAAAGGGCATACAATCTAAGGTCCCTAACCCTCAAGGGGGGTACAATCTAAGGTCCCTAACCCTTGAGTGGGGCATACAACCTAAGGTCCCTAACCCTCGAGTGGGGTGTACAATCTAAGGTCCCTAACCCTTGAGTGGGGCATACAATCTAAGGTCCTTAACCCTCCAGGGGCGTACAATCTAAGGTCCCTAACCCTTGAGTGGGGTGTACAATCTAAGGTCCCTAACCCTCGAGTGGGGCGTACAATCTAAGGTCCCTAACCCTTGAGTGGGGTGTACAATCTAAGGTCCCTAACCCTCAAGGGGTGTACAATCTAAGGTCCCCAACCCTCAAGGGCTGTACAATCTAAGGTCCCCAACCCTCAAGGGCTGTACAATCTAAGGTCCCCAACCCTCAAGGGCTGTACAATCTAAGGTCCCTGCCAGAATCCAGACTCCTATATCTGGAGAATCAAGTGAAAAAGGGAAGATATACTTACCTGACCCTCTCTGCTCAAGACTGGTCCCTGTAGCCCCTGCTCCCCCCTATGTGATAAAATAAAAAGTTGAGCAAAACTTTTTGTTATTGCAAACAAATAGTTACACCCAAGCACATAACATCCCCCCAAAAAATTTTTGAGACCCCTGCCACCCCTACATATGCTCACATATGAATGGAAAAGCACACGGGGCGCCTACACATTAAAACGCTGATTGTGATACACATGTTATATATCGCCGCGTACACCGGAGTGAGAGCAATAATTCTAGCACCAGACTTCCTCCGTATCACTAAACTGATGACCTATAGGGGCTTTTGAATCGTCGCCTATAGAAAACACACATACAAATGTAAGGTTTGACATGTGGGGTATCTATTTACTCTGCGCAACCTCGTCTTTTATATTTTACCAGACATTTGGGTAATTTATTGCATTTGTTTATGCTAAAATTCACATTAGTGTGTTTTTTACTAAAATGTTGCATTTCTTAAACCTTTACTGTAATGTGATGTATAAAAATTGAAACTGCCACTATTTTATTCTCTAGGACAGGGATGTCCAAACTATGGCCCTCCAGCTGTTGATCTCTGCGTTCAGAAAATATATTTTGTCTGGGGGTTTTGTGTAATCTTCAAGCCTATAATGATTTTCTAAACGTGTGCAAAAAAATACAAATATGGCCCTGGCAGCGAAAGGGATAAACTGGAGAATAAAAACATTAAGCGATTGTGTTTCCAATTAGGGTTTTATTGAGAAATGAAATAATAATTCTGATTGGTTGCTATGGACCCTTCTTTCCGCCCAAAACCACAGAAAAGTAATGCCACCAAAAGAAAGGTCAATTCGTGGAGAAAAAAGGACGTAAATTTAATTTGGGTGCGGCGTTGCATGACCGCGCAATTGTCAGTTTATTTTAACTGACGCAGTGCCGTAACGCAAAAACGTTTGCAAAAAAACTTGAACCAATTAATTTACACGTGTTGTCTCTTTTTTTTAGCAAAGACACGGAGCAGAATACATTTTGGCCTAAATTTACGATGAAATTTGATTTTTAAAATTTTTTTACTGGACGTGTTTAATAGCAAAAAGTCAAAAATATTGTTTTTTTCTCAAAATTGTCGGACTTTTTTTTTCATAGCGCAAAAAAACAAAACCGCAGAGGCGATCAAATACCACTGAAAGAAAGCTCAATTTGTGGGGAAAAAAAGGACGTAAATTTAATTTGGGTGCAGCGTTGCATGACCGCGTATTGTCATTTTTTTTTAGCAAAGACATGGAGCAGAATATATTTTGGTAGAGGTACAATACAAAACTCTTATATTTAATAACCCTCAGTCCCCAACCCCCAGTCCCAGCCCTGTCACTTTCTCAGCACTGATGCCAAAGTACTTGTATAAAACATGCTGAAACAGCTGATAATGAAACAAACAAGGATGAACAAACACAAGGAGAAGGATCTTCAGTCACGTGACTGTCATTATCGAATCCCATTGGACTCGGCTTAACCACTTTAGGACCAAGCCTTTTTCTGAGACTATTTATTTAATGTATATATTTTACTTATTTATGTAAATAAAAATGAATACTTCTTGCTTACTTAGACCCCCCCCCTCATACATGATATATTTTCTTTAGCAGAGGCCCTAAAGAATAAAATGGCGGTCATTGCAATTTTTATGTCAAAAAGGTTTTTTCACTTTAATGAATTTAAAAAAAAAAACTAAACAAAACACAATATATGGGATACAAAGAAAACAAAGAGAGGGTACACCGGCAGTTGACTGGCTCTGAGGAAGAGGCAAGTCCTCGAAACGCGTTAGCCTGTTGGAGGTCCAGTGCTCCCATGATGATGGCCACACCATGCGGACTGCACAGTGCTGTTCGTTATGCTGAGCTTATATACGTTTGTTTTTTGTGAGTATATCACCTATCCAGGGGCGGACTGACCATTTGGAAACTCTGGCACTGCCCGAGGGCCCGGGGTCAGTAGGGGGCCCCATGAGATGCCCCTGGTACCTTTTTCATAGGCTTTTTTGTGTTTGGGCAAGGACACAGGGGTCCCATGATCCCCTATTGCCCGGGGGCCCCATGAGTTGTCAGTCCACCCCTGCACCTATCATTTTTATCAATAAATGTTATTTAAGGTAATGCACTAGGCTGGTGAGCCCTCTCTTTGTTTTCTTTGTATGTAGTATTTGGACTTCCCCAGTCCAAGGCGTGTACCATCCAGGATTTCCACAATGGATCCATAATTATATCGAGTTCACCCCCAAGTGCAGGAGCATTTGTGTAAATTACTTTAAAACACAATATATTATTATTATTATTATTATTATTATTATACAGTATTTATATAGCGCCAACAGTTTGTTATTAATAACAATAATAATAATAATAATAATAATAATAATATAACATAACCATGCATTATAACATGATATCTATACCTTAATAAAATAATGATGCATACAATATAATAACAATAATATATAACACAACAACAATACATTGTAACATGATATCAATAACATTTGTGTCAATTACTTTAAAACACAATATATTATTATTATACAGGATTTATATAGCGCCAACAGTTTGTTATTAATAACAATAATAATAATAATATAACATAACCATGCATTATAACATGATATCTATAACATAATAAAATAATTATGCATACAATATAATAAGAATAATATATAACACAACAACAATACATTGTAACATGATATCAGTAACATAATAAAATAATGATACATTACAACATAATAACAATAACAACATTACATAATAACGACACATTATAACATAATATTATTATTATTATTATACAGGATTTATGGCGCCAACAGTTTGCGCAGCACTTTACAATATAAGGGAGACTGTACAATTACAATACATTTCAGTACAGAAGGAATAGGAGGGCCCGGCTCATGGAGCTTACAATCTAAAGGAAGGGGGAGGTGATACAAAAGGTGATAGCTGCGGGGGATGATCTGGTGTAGGTGACTCAAGTACAGTTCTTAGGTGGAGGTGGGGTAGGCTTCCCTCAGGAGGTGAGTTTTCAGAGATCGCCTAAAGGCAGACAGGGTGGGGGCTGACCGGACATGCTGTGGTAGGGAGTTCCAGAGGATGGGAGAGGCTCTGGAGAAGTCCTGGAGGCGAGCGTGGGAGGAGGCGATGAGGGAGCTAGAGAGGAGGATATCATGGGAGGAGCAGAGTGGGTGATTTGGGCGATATCTGTGGATGAGGTTGGGGATGTAGCTAGGGGCAGTGTTGTGGATGGCTTTGTAAGCTGTGGTTAGTATTTTGAATTTTATACGTTGGGTTAGTGGAAGCCAGTGGAGGGATTGGCAGAGAGGGGCAGCAGTCGCTTGTTTGTTTGGTAAAATATGAAAGATGATGTTACACCGAGTAAATAGATACCTAACATGTCATGCTTCTAAATTGTGCACGCTCCTGGAATGACGCCAAACTATGGTACTTAAAAATCTCCATAGGCAACGCTTTAAAAGTTTCTACCGGTTACCAGTTTACAGTTACAGATGAGGTCTATTGCTAGAATTATTGCTCTCACTCTGATATTCGCGGCGATATCTCACATGTGTGGTGCGACTGCCATTTACATACGTGGGCATGACTTATATAAGGGTTCACCACTGCGCACAAGCAAGGGGGGATGGGGGTGCTTAAAATAATTTTTTTGTAAATTATTTATTTTATTACAGTTTTTTTATTTTCACTCTGTCCCTTTTTTTTAATCACTTTTATTGTTATCGCAAGGAATGTAAACATCCCTTGCGATAACAATACAGCATGACAGGTCCTCTTTATGGAAAGATCTGGGGTCTCTAAGACTCCAAATCTCTCCTCTACCTTTAAAAGCAAAAAAAAATATGTTTTTGATCTTTTGCTTTTAAAATTAATGAAATAGCATTGTTGATATTTGGCCAGAACCGGAAGTGATGTCATGACGTCATTCCGGCCCTCCTAGGCCAGGCATCACTAAATGGCGGACCGCGGTCCAGATCCGGACTGAACCACTGTCCCACGTGGCATTTATGAACCTTCCTTCCCCCACTGACGGAGGCAGGATTGCAATGCACGGAGATGGGGCACGGGCAATGGATGGAGGCCGGGTTCACACATATGCAGTATGGTATTTGGCATGTGATTCGCACAGGAACCGCACCGCATTCCTGTGTAAATCACATGCGAATTCTGTGCGGTGCGATCGGAGCCGTACATTTTGTATGGCTCAAATCGCACTGCACCCGCACCAAAAAGGTGCAGGACCCTTTTTTTGGTCCGCGCTAGAATCAGATCACATGGGTATTCACACCTATACGATCCGATTCTGCACATCGCACTGCGTTTTGCGGACCGATTTCGGGGTGTTGTTAACTTAAAATACACACCCGCATCGGTTCGCATGAATGGGGTGCGATTCTGATGCGGAATGAGCACAGAAAACGCTGTGAATTCCACACTGCATTAGAGTGAACCCGGGCTGAAGGTATGTGTTAAATCATTGTTTAATCTCCAGGGTTTAGACTGAGCAAGGTGAACGAACCCAAGAAGCCGGGCTGGTAATAAAAAGTGTCACCAGACGCTGGGGCATTGCCAGTCAATGTGTTAAGCTGAGGTTTACTCAGCTTAAAGTGTTACTAAACCCCCAACAGTACAATCAGTCTGTAGATGCAGTAAAGCATGCTTGTTATACTCACTGTGAAACCTAAGGGGTTAATCCTCCGCATTGTGTTAAACCGCTGTTTGATCCTAACTTCTCTGATCCTCCTCTTCTTCCAATGTCCCCCTCTTATTTCCTGATAAGACATATCGTGTAGAGACACTCTGCACATGTTCAGTTTGGTGTGTATTGCTAGAGAGGTTTTTTCTTTTTTTCTTGGGAGAGTGTATGTGATCAGCATAGGGCCAATCAGCACTGTCCAGACAGAGGTCAGGGGTCCTGCATCCTCCTAGAACAGAAAGAAAATTCCTCCTACAAGCTTTAACCAGTGCTGCTGATGAGAAAAGGTATTTAGCAGTTTATATTTACTAAAATAATTGCATTTCCATGTTCTGTGTACTGTGGGAGACCAGATATAGTGAATGCAGGGTCCGGAGAGATCAGATATAGTGAATTCAGGGTCTGGGAAAACCAGATATAGTGAATGCAGGGTCCAGGGAGACCGGATATAGTGATGCAGGGTCCAGGGAGACCGGATATAGTGATGCAGGGTCCAGGGAGACCGGATATAGTGAATGCAGGGTCCAGGGAGACCGGATATAGTGAATGCAGGGTCCGGGGAGACCAGATACAGTGAATGCAGGATCCGGGGAGACCAGATATAGTGAATGCAGGGTCCGGGAAGACCGGATATAGTGAATGCGGGGTCCGGGGAGACCGGATATAGTGAATGCAGGGTCCGGGGAGACCGGATATAGTGGATGCGGGGTCTGGGGAGACCAGATATAGTGAATGCAAGGTCTGGGGAGACCAGATATAGTGAATGCAGGGTCCGGGGAGACAGGATATAGGGAATGCAGGGTCCGGGGAGACCAGATATAGTGAACGCAGGGTCCGGGGAGACCGGATATAGTGAATGCAGGGTCCGGGGAGACCACATATAGTAAATGCAGGGTCCAGGGAGACCGGATATAGTGAATGCAGGGTCTGGGGAGAGCAGATATAGTGAATGCAGGGTCCGGGGAGACCAGCTATAGTGAATGCAGGGTCCGGGGAGACCAGATATAGTAAATGCAGGGTCCGGAGCAGAGCAAATATAGTGAATGCCGGGTCCAGGGAGAGCGGATATAGTAAATGCAGGGTCTGGGGAGAGCGGATATAGTAAATGCAGGGTCTGGGGAGAGCGGATATAGTGAATGCAGGGTCCGGGGAGACCAGCTATAGTGAATTCAGGGTCCTGGGAGACCGGATATAGTGAATGCAGGGTCCAGGGAGACCAGCTATAGTGAATGCAGGGTCCAGGGAGACCAGTTATAGTGAATGCAGGGTCCGGGTAGAGCGGATATAGTGAATGCAGGGTCCAGGATTTAGTAACACCGTTAACTTTTGCCTTCCCTGGTTCCCCTTCTTGCCAACATACTGATGACATTTTAACATTTATTTTTTCTGTTTTCATAACATATCTTATTTTAGACCCTGTGATGTCATCACTGGGTCTCTGTGCTTCTTAATACAATACAGGCAGAATATGGCTAGTGGGAGGGGCCTCCCACCAGCCATGATCTGCCTGTGTTGTATAGAGAAGCGCAGAGCCCAAGTGATGACATTATTGGGACTAAAACAAAGTATGCAAGGAAAACAGAATTTAGTTTTCTTTGTTTTATTTCTTTAGTGTGTGTGTGATGGGGGTGGGGTGGGGGGTGATATAGGCAGATTAAACTTCAGCTTTAAAACTGGACCAACCGGACCAACCAGGATTCATTTTCTTTTCAGATATAAGAAATATAAGATCAATACTAGTACAAGTACAAATAAAATGCTACTTGGAATAAGAAAAGGGAAGGTAGGCATTCTATGACTGTCATGTGACCTGGGCCTATTATCTGTAAGCTGCCTATTGTTTCACCAGCAAACAAGAACACTGAGATACCTAACGTGAATGCGGAACTTCAAAAAGGGAAGTTCCGCTTTATCTCCTCCTCCCCCTTCATCTCCCTCTTTTGGCTTTTTTTTTTTTTTTTTTAATTTTGTCACGTACCCGCTCCTCTCACATCCACTGGGATCATCAAGCAGAAATTTGGGACACTCCCCAACCCCCTCCCCTCCCCCTCACACTCACAGGGCTCAGGAGGCTGCAGGTCCATTCACAAAGCATAGCACGACTTGCACATGTGCAGTGGGGTGCCGGCTGTGAAGCCACAAGGAGCCACTCCTGGCTTCCCACAGTAAGCATGGTGGTACCGGGGACCCCATGACCAGTGAAGAAAACCAGCCCGAGTGAGGACAGCACTGGATCCCTGGACAGGTGTCTTTTTTTTTTAACACCTTTCCATGCAGCCTATTGTAATATGACGTCCTCCCGGGCATACAGCCGATAACTGATCACTGTAGTGGCCCACTGCTGGTACCATGTGATCGCTGCGACCAATCACAGCAGATTACAGTTGCAAGAAAAAGTATGTGAACCCCTTGGGATTACGTGGAGTTTTGCATGAATTGGGCATAAAATGTGCTCTGATCGTCATCTAAGTCACAACAATAGAAGAACAAAGTTTGCTGAACATAATACTACACAAACATTAGATGTTGCCATGGTTTAATTGCACATAACATGTAAACATTCACAGTGCAGGGAGGAAAAAGTATGTGAGCCTTTGGACTTAATAACTGGTTGACCCAGTTATTATTGTGTAGTATTATGTTCAGCAGGCTGTGTTCTTCTATTGTTGTGACTTAGATGACGTTCAGAGCACATTTTATGCCTAATTCATGCAAAACTCCACGTAATCCCAAGGGGTTCACATACTTTTTCTTGCAACTGTACAAGACAGTTGTAAACAATGAATGGCTTCCTTTCATGCCATTTGTTGCTTACAATTGTATTGATAGCTGTGATTGGTCACAGTGATCACATGGTACAGACACAGCCCATCTGTACCATGTGATCAGCTGTGGCTAATCACAGCTAATCACAACAATAACTACTGAATTAATCAGTTTCATTCAGTAAAAATGGTTGTATAAGCCAGTGAAATTCACTGGTATAAGCAATCATAATAAGCACACACACAAAAAAAAATATCTTGATCACTTGCCCTACTCTGGTCAAGATATTTTTTTTATTTTTATTTTTTTATTTAATTTATTTTTCTATTTTTTTTTTATTTTTTATTATTTAAAAAAACAATTTTTACAGGGGGCGGCACCTAACTATATATATGTGTGCCTGACACTTGGCTGTACTATATACCTCATATATATATATATATACACACACTATATTGCCAAAAGTAGTGGTCCGCCTGCCTTCCCCCATCTTGTGTGCACATGCACCCAGCAGCAGGAGTATCTTGGCCCATGATGGGAGTATCTTGGCATGCAGTGGAAGTGGCAAGTGGTAGTGGGGGGCCCAGGTCAACTTTCACTTCGGGCCCACAAGCTTCAAGCTACACTTCTGGATAAAGGCAACAGAAGCGTGTACAATTTGTAATGAAATCTCCACTCTACAGATAACTCCCCCACAGGGGCGGACTGACCATTTGGAAACTAGGGCACTGCCCGAAGGCCCGGGGTCAGTAAGGGGCCCCATGAGATGCCCCTGGTACCTTTTTCATAGGCTTTTTTGAGTTTGGGCAAGGACACAGGGGCCCCATGATCCCCTATTGCCCGGGGTCCCCATGAGTTGTCAGTCCGCCCCTGCTCCCCCACTTAACACCCCATGTCCATAGGTACACTGAACACTACCCATATTCAACCCTGCTAGTACAGACGACGTTGCTAAACTTCTTTCTAACGCCCACACAACCACCTGTCCCTTGGACCCTATTACCTCTCAAATATTGCGGTCACCCTCTTGCTCTATCCTACACTCTCCAACTTACATCTTCCATCTCTCCCTCCCTCACCTTCCCCAACACTCTAAAACATGCACTAGTCACCCCTATACTTAAAAAGCCTTCCTTGGACCCCACCAATCTAAACAACCTATGCCCCATCTCCTTTCTCCCCTTTTGCTCCCAACTCCTTGAATGCCTGGTCTATAACCAACTGAGCGACCACCTCATCAAGAATAACCTTCTTGACCCCCTTCAGTTTCAGTCTGCATTTTGCCCTCAACACTCCACAGAAACTGCTCTTCTAAAACTCACAAATGATTTACTAACAGCAAAAACCAATGGCCACTATTCTGTATTCCTAATCCTGGACCTCTCGGCTGCCTTTGATACGTTTGACCCCCCCCCCTCAAAAAACTTAACTCCATTGGTATCTGTGACTGTGCTCTTTGTTGGTTCTCATCCTACCTATCCCACTGCACCTTCAGTGTCACTTACAGTTCTACTTCCTCCTCTCCTCTTCCTTTTATCTTTTGGGGTCCCCCAAGGTTCTATTCTTGAACCTCTCCTTTTCTCAATCTACACCTCCTCCCTGGGTCAGCTGATAGCCTCCCATGGCTTTCAATATCATTTCTACGCTGACGACACCTAAATCTACCTCTCTACCCCTCAGCTCACAACATCAGTCTCCTCACGTATCATTAACTTACTGACCAACATATGAGCCTAGATGTCACACCACTTCCTAAAACTCAATCTATCAAAAACCTAGCTCATAATATTCATTCCCCCCTCATGCCTCTTCCACTGGCTTCTCTGCCTTGATCAATGGCACAACCATCAACTCGTCCCCGCATGCCGGAGTGCTAAGTGTAATCCTGGACTCTGAACTCTCCTTTCAGCACCCAATCCAATCACTTTCCAAAGTCTGCCGTCTCGACCTCCACAATATCTCCAAATACTCCTCTTCCTAACCAGTGACACCACAAAGCTCCTAATTCACTCCCTGGTTATCTTTTGCCTCAACTACAGCAACTCCCTCCTCATTGGCTTACCTTTACATAGGCTATCCTCTTTCCAGTCCATCATGAATACTGCTGCCAGGCTCATCCACCTTACCAACTGTTCAGTGTCTGCCATCCCTCTCTGCCAATCCCTCCACTGACCTCCATTCAGTGTCCTCCACCCCTCTCTGCCAATCCCTCCACTGACCTCCACTCAGTGTCCTCCACCCCTCTCTGCCAATCCCTCCACTGGCCTCCACTCCAGTGTCCTCCACCCCTCTCTGCCAATCCCTCCACTGACCTCCACTCAGTGTCCTCCACCTCTCTCTGCCAATCCCTCCACTGACCTCCATTCAGTGTCCTCCATCCCTCTCTGCCAATCTCTCCACTGACCTCCATTCAGTGTCTGCCACCCCTCTCTGCAAATTCCTCCACTGACCTCCATGCATTGACTTCCACCCCTCTTTGCCAATCCCTCCACTGACCTCCATTTAGTGTCTTCCACCCCTCTCTTCCAATCCCTCCACTGATCTCCATTCAGTGTCCTACACCCCTCTCTGCCAATCCCTCTAGTGACTGCCACACACCCAGCTAATTAAATTCAAAATACTAACAACTTCTTACAAAGCCATTCAGAGCACTTCCCCCAGCTACATCACCAACCTGGTCTCAAAATACCAACCAAATCGCACTCTTGGTTGCTCCCAAGACCTCCTGCTCTCCAGTTCCCTTATCAGCTCCTCCCATGCTGACCTGCAGGACTTCTCCCGAGCCTCTCCCATCCTTTGGAATTCCCTACCCCAATGAGTCCAACTATCTTCTACTCTGTCCACTTTTAGGCGATCCTTGAAAACTTTTCTCTTCAGAGAAGCCTATCCTGCCTCCACCTAAAAACATGTTGTTACCCATTGGCTTATCCCCCACAATTATTACCTTTTGTATATCTTGACCCTTTTAGGTTGTAAGCTCTAACTGGCTGAACCCTCCAATTCCTCCTGTATTGAATTGTATTGTAACTGTACTGTTTGCCCTCATGTTGTAAAGTGGCGCTATATAAACCCTGAATAATAATAATAATAATAATAATAATAGCAGCTACAGGATTTGTAGCTGCTGACTTTTGATTTTTTTTTTTTTATATACAGACTTAACCCCCCTGGTGGTATTCCCGATTGTGGCTTGGGGTAAAGTTTCAGCACCACAAGCTGTAACCCCGAACTACACTCGGGCTTACCATGCGGCGCTGCTCTGGGATCCCTAGATCACTTACCTTGTCCTGCGCTCCCGTGATGTCCCTCCTGCAGTGTCCCCTGTAATGTCCTCCGGCGGATGCCCGCATCTGTCTTCCGGGTTCCATTCCCTGCGACGTCATATGATTATTTATTAAATTATAATTTATGATTTCGTGTTTCAAATTTGATCCTACCCGAGATGTTTACTAGACTCTTGTTCAGACAGATTTCAGTGAGTTATTCCTAAGAATTACAGGCCTACAATAAAAAAACTACATATTTCCATGCAAAAAAATGTACCGCCTTGAGCACAGAAATATGGACATAATCAGACCGCTAGGGAGGTTAAGACCCCCTTTTAAGGGACACCTGTGTAGAGACACGCAGGCCACGATTGCGGAACCCCTTCTAAAAGTGCCAGGTTGTCATTCTGCTTCTATGGGGCTGATTTACTAAAGACTTCCATCATCCAATCGTGTGCAAGCAAAAATGCTGTTTTTTGTAATTTTCCTTGCATGTGATTGGGTATTCTTTGCAAAATGGAGCTTTACCTCATTTACTAAACTCTGGAGTGCACAGTCTATTTGCCTTTTGTAAATCAGCCCCAGTAGGTACTTGGGATGGTTGCATTGCTGATGTCACATGGCAATATTGGGGTTCATGGCGATGGGCCTTCTTGCCAAATGCTGTTTGCTATTTAAGCGCAAACGCATGCATTCCGCATTTGATCTGCTTTGCCTCGATAGGACCCGCTGTGTCCAAAAAAACGCAGCACAAAGCGGGTCAGGCACAGCCTCAGAACTGCCATGTGACCTTCTTTCTTTGGAAATTTTGTTTGGAAATTTTTGACCCATGTTTGAAATGCATGTCAAACGCACGGAAACAACGCACTTCGACACGAGTCCTTATACTGACACCATCCTGACATCTAGTTCATTGGTAAATCAGTGTCCCGGAGACAGGTACTCTTTACACTGAAATCTCAGCCGTCGGTCAGGAAGCAGTCAATGTGGATTGTCTTTTGGCGGTGAAGTGTTAGGAGGCCAGTCACCTCTATCCTGCATGTCATGTGACAGATGTCAGTGATCCCATCATGAGAGGACGTCTGTAAATTATTCACAGATACCCAACCTTACATAAACTCTGTGTGATAGAGGGAAGCTCAGGACGGGAGCATTATGTCATTAACAAACACCTACAGGGGATGTAGAGGAGTACAACACAGGAAGGGTGCTTCTGTAGGGGTCTCAAACATACAATGATACCAGTGTCTGACTGTTGCCAGGTTACCAGTGTCTGACTGTTGCCAGGTTATAAGGGTCTGAATGTTTCCTGGTTACCAGTATCTAAATGTTGCCATGTTGCCAGTGTCTGGCTGTTGCCAGGTTACTAGTGTCTGAATGTTGCCAGGTTATCAGCGTCTGAATGTTGCCAGGATACCAGGATCTGGATGTTGACAGATTACCAGTGTCTGACTGTTGCCAGGTTACCGGTATATAAATGTTGCCAGGTTACCAGTATCTAAAACTTGCCAGGTTACCAGCATCGGAATGTTGCCTGGTTATCAGTATATCAATTTTGCCAGATTACCACTGTCTGTTGCCAAGTTACTAGTGTCTGACTCTTGCCAGGTTACCAGTGTCTGAATGTTGCTAGGTTATCAGAAACTGAATGTTGCTAGGTTACCAGAGTATAAATTTTGCCAGGTTACCAGCATTTGGATATTGGATCAGATTCCCAGTGTCTGTTGCCACGTACCAGTGTCTGACTGTTGCAAGGTTACCAGCATCTCAACGTTGACAGGTTATCAGTGTCTGACTGTTGCCAGGTTACTAGTGTCTGAATGTTGCCAGGTAGCCTGTGTCTGTTGCCAGGTTACCACAATCTAAATGTTGCCAGGTTACCAGTATCTAAAATGTTCCAGGTTACCAACATCTGGATGTTGCCAGGTTACCAGGAACTGAATGTTGCCAGGTTACCAGGAACTGAATGTTGCCAGGTTACTGGTATATAAATGTTGCCAGCAGGGGCGGACTGACAACTCATGGGGCCCCCGGGCAATAGGGGATCATGGGGCCCCTGTGTCCTTTCCCAAACTCAAAAAAGCCTATGAAAAAGGTACCAGGGGCATCTCATGGGGCCCCCTACTGACCCCGGGCCCTCGGGCAGTGCCCGAGTTTCCAGATGGTCAGTCCGCCCCTGGTTGCCAGGTTACCAGCATCTGGATGTTGCCAGGTTACCAGGAACTGAATGTTGCCAGGTTACCGGTATATAAATGTTGCCAGGTTACCAGGAACTGAATGTTGCCGGTCATGACACATCTGTATGTTTTGTTTGTCTTGCAGGTTTTCAGATCAATATGGCGCCCGTGCCGCTCTCACGCTCTCCTTCCTGTCTGCATCCGTCTATTACCTGATCCTGGCATTCACCACCAGCATACCCCTCCTGTTTCTGTCTCGCCTGCCCTCCATCTTCATGCATGGCCTGCCAGGTACTGTATTCCGCAGCCTTACTGATCATCCACTCCTATGGGTCATATTAAAATATTCAGCCTCATATAAAGGAAAACTCCTCTCAGTATTATTATTATTATACAGGGTTTATATAGCGCCAACAGTTTGTGCAGCGCTTTGCAAAAGAAGGGCAGACAGTACAATTACAATACAAATGAATACAGGAGGGATCAGAGTTCCTTGCACCACAGAGCTTACAATCTAAGAAGCCAATATACTTCTGTCTAGCAACTGGTAGGACCCGGGGCTGGGACAAGGGGTGGGCAGGAGGGGCGGCTGCCCTGGGTGCAGTTGGGGATTTGGGGGGTTTTGCTGGAAGGGGTGATTTGGAGGGGGATTTGTACCAGGACGGTGGATGTGTTAGGAAGAGGGATCTCCGGATGATTGGGGGGATTTGTGATAGGAGGGGAAATTGGGGGGGGGGTATTAGTGCTAGGAGGGGGGATTTGTGCTGGGAGGGGGGATTTAGGGGGGACAGGATTTATGCTCAAAAGGGGAATTTGATGGTTTGAGCATTTGTGCTAGGAGGGGGGATTGGGGGGATTTGTGCTAGGAGGGGAAATTGAGGGGAGGCTTAGTACTATGAGGGGGATTTGGGGGAGGGGGGTTGTGCGGGGAAACAGGGATTTTGAGGGGGACAGGATGTATGCTCAGAGGGGAAGTTGGTTGGAGGAACAAGGGGGAATGCAGTTCCAGCACCTCCAGCACTGATAGTATGTAATGGCAAGGGGGTAATAGGTCTATTGATTCTGGCTGCTGGTGGATCTATTGTCACTGGAGAGGATCTGTTTTTGCAAGGTGGTCTATTGTTGCTGGTGGGGGATCTATTGCTGCTGGAAGGGATTGATGCTGACTGCTGTTGGAAGATCTGTTTTTGCTGATGGGGGGACTATTGTTGCTGGGGTGGTATTTTGTTGCTTGGGGTGGGGGGGGGGGTTCTATTGCTGCTGGCTTTAGGGGATATATTTTATTGCTTTTCTTGTTATCATTAACAAATTTCATATAAATTACATAACACCACATAATGATACTTAGCTGGCTGTGTATTCTCTATAAGGAGTTGTACTGGGAGGTGGGAAAGGGTGGAACCAAGGGACTGTGCTCGGAGGTGGGAAGGGGTGGAACCAAGGGACTGTGCTCAGAGGTGGGAAGGGGTGGAACCAAGAGACTGTGCTCGGAGGTGGGAAGGGGTGGAACCAAGGGTCTGTGCTCAGAGGTGGGAAGGGGTGGAACCAAGGGACTGTGCTCGGAGGTGGGAATGGGTGGAACCAAGGGTCTGTGCTTAGAGGTGGGAAGGGGTGGAACCAAGGGACTGTGCTCGGAGGTGGGAAGGGGTGGAACCAAGGGACTGTGCTCGGAGGTGGGAAGGGGTGGAACCAAGGGACTGTGCTCAGAGGTGGGAAGGGGTGGAACCAAGGGACTGTGCTCGGAGGTGGGAAGGGGTGGAACCAAGGGTCTGTGCTCAGAGGTGTGAAGGGGTGGAACCAAGGGACTTTGCTCGGAGGTGGGAAGGGGTGGAACCAAGGGTCTGTGCTCAGAGGTGGGAAGGGGTGGAACCAAGGGACTTTGCTCGGAGGTGGGAAGGGGTGGAACCAAGGGACTGTGCTCAGAGGTGCTAAAGGGTGGAACCAAGGGACTGTGCTCAGAGGTGGGAAGGGGTGGAACCAAGGGACTGTGCTTGGAGCTGGAAAGGGGTGGAACCAAGGGACTGTGCTTGGAGCTGGAAAGAGGTGGAACCAAGGGACTGTGCTTGGAGCTGGAAAGGGGTGGAACCATGGGACTGTGCTCGGAGGTGGTAAGCGGTGGAACCAAGGGACTGTGCTCGGAGGTGGGAAGGGGTGGAACCAAGAGACTGTGTTCGGAGGTGGGTAGGGGGTGGAGACAAAAAGTGATTCAGAAGTGGGGTGTTCCTGCCCCTATTCTCTGAGAAAAAAAGCTCTCTACTGCTCTATGCCAAAGAAAAAGTTTGCCTAGACCTACCTTTAATGCTGTTGTGTGCACTCTGAAGCTGGGAAACAGCAGGTGAGGTCAAGCAGCTGGCGATTGCAGTACCAGGTGAATATCTTGGCTTTCAGTGCTGAATAGAGTATCATGGGAGCAAAGAAAGGGTAAGCATGTGCTGGGGATACATGGGTGGGATGAACACAGACCTGTGCTTTGCTCATTCAGTACAGGTTTGCCCTGACCCCACTTATATATCCCCAGTACATGCTTCATAGATGCCAACTGTCCCAAATTTGCATGCTGGCCCTCTCTCTCATCAATGCTGTGTCCTGGGCCATGTCCTGGAATCACAGGATCAACCTTCACATGTGCAATAATTCAAAAAGCCTTTAATGAGAGGGATTGGGGCAACAATTAAGAACTTCTTGCTTAATTAAAGATGTGGCCTCAGCACGGCAAACCCATAAGTGGGTGTGATTTGAGTGTGCCCAACCCTGAAAGTGGGCAGATAAAAAATGTTTTTGAAAGATGAACAAATTTCTAATCAATGATGGGAGAATCGTGCGAGAAATGTAATTGAAAAAGAAACTTAGTTACATAGTCTGGCTGAAAAAAGACAAAAGTCCATCCAGTTCAACCATTAAAAAAAAAAAGTTATAATCCTACACCCACAGTTGATCCAGAGGAATGCAAAACCCAGCAAAGCACAATCCAATTTGCTCCTGCAGGGGAAAAAATTTGCTGAGCTGTGATCTGGAAAGAAAAGAAAATTCTTGTCCATGAAAATTCTTTTCCGTAGCAACGTGAACTTGAAGGCTTGGTCGGTCGAATTTCAAAATGAATGGTGGCAGCCAGGGCCGGACTGACAACTCATGGGGCCCCCGGGCAATAGGGGATCATGGGGCCCCTGTGTCCTTGCCCAAACTCAAAAAAGCCTATGAAAAAGGTACCAGGGGCATCTCATGGGGCCCCCTACTGACCCCGGGCCCTCGGGCAGTGCCCAAGTTTCCAAATGGTCAGTCCGCCCCTGGTGGCAGCATTGGATTACAAAATGCAATAAATTTCTGATTTTCTAAAGAAAATTCTTCATTGTCTGCAGTTGCCATGGTGTTGTACATGTGATCAGTTTTGACATACTGGGGGAGATTTACTAAAACTGGAGCACTCAGAATCTGGTGCAGCTGTGCATGGGAGCCAATCAGCTTCTAGCTTCAGCTTGTTCTATTAAGCTTTGGCAATAAAACCTGGAAGCTGATTGGTTACCATGCAGAGCAGATTTTACACTCTCCAGTGTTAGTACATAAAACCCAGAGCCATGTGATTCCTTGACAGTTGGGATTGTAAAGTCGCTATGATAGTTATCATTCACAGCATGCCTTGAACATTGTTTTTAGGTGTGGCCAGGGGCGGACTGACCATTTGGAAACTGCCCGTAGGCCCAGGGTCAGTAGGGGGCCCATGAGATGCCCCTGGTACCTTTTTCGGAGGCTTTTTTGAGTTTGGGCAAGGACACAGGGGCCCCATGATCCCCTATTGCCTGAGGGCCCCATGAATTATCAGTCCGCCCCTGGGTGGGGCTTTTTTTTTCTCAAAAAGTAGGTGCAGGAACTCTCCCCTTCTCAGTCACTTCTTGTCTCCGCCCCCCTACTCACCTCCGCTCCTTTTAGTCCAGGTTCACACCTAAGCGTTTTCCGTTGCGTTTTGCAGAAACGCACAGAAGTCCATTTAACATGATTTTCTATGGGACACGTTCGCGTTTTTACCCGGTGCGTTTTCTGGAATGGGTCAGGGTCTTTTTTAAACGCAAAACTTTGCGTTTTTGGTTCTATAGACGTCAATGGAAATGCTGCAGAAAAATGTGTAGTGCATTTTATACGGGTTTTTGACGCGCTTTTGATGCGTTTTGCATTTTAATCTGCCCAGCATCAAGTTATTATTATTATACAGGATTTATATGGCACCAACAGTTTGCTCAGCGCTTTACAATGTAACGGGAGACAATGCAGCAACAATACAGTTCAATACAAGAGGGATAGGAGGGCTGATCCTGGGAGCTTACAATCTAGGAGGGAGGGGCTAGTGGTACAAAAGGTAATAACTGTGGGGGATGGACTGGTTGGAAGAGTAGAAGATTCCATTATTAGCTGAGGGCAGGATAGACTTCCCTGAAGAGAGAGGTTTTCAGAGATCACCTAAAGGTGGGCCGAGTAGGCGGTAGTCTGATAGATTGGGGTAGACAGTTCCAGAGGATGGGGGAGGCTCTGGAGAAGTCTTGGAGATGAGCATGGGAGGAGGAGACAAGGGAGCTACAGAGCAGGAGGTTGTGGAAGGAGCGGAGAGGACGGTTTGGGTGATATTTGGAGACAAGATCGGTGATGTAATTTGGAGCAGAGTTAGGCTGGCCATACACTATACAATTTTTTTTTTACAATTTTCTGTCCAATTTCCTTTAGATTTACCTTCAACTATGTAGTGCAATTGATATAATTGAAAGTGTTGTTTAGGTTTGACCTCCTATTATATGGTTTTTGGTAAATCTAAAGCAAAAATCTCAAGAAAATTGTATAATGTATGGCCAGCCTTATAAATGGTTGAAAAGTTGAAAGACAAAGAGCAGCAAAAACACATCAAAAACATGTGCCACCGCAAAAAGCACTGTAGAAACGGATCAAATGCAAACTACATAGGTGTGAACCTAGCCTTAGAGAATACAGAGCCAAGTATCATTTTGTGGTGCTAAATAATTTGTCTGGAATTTGTTAATGGTAACAAGAAAAGCAGAAAAATATATCCCCCTCCAGCAGCTATAGACCCCACCGAGCAACAATAGATTCCTCCAGCAACAATGGATCCCCAAAACAAAATACCACCCAAGCAACAATAGACCCCCAGCAGCTACAACAGTTCTCCCAGTAGCCTGAATTAATAGAATCTCTAGCAGCCAGCAACAATAGACAATAGACCACTATCTCAACAGTAGATCCCTTGCAGAAGCTATTGACCCCCATCAACAATAGATCCTCTAGCAGCAACAATAGACCACCGCAAAAAAGTATATCCCCCAGCAGCCAGCAACAACAGATCCTTTGCCATTCCCCAGCACTCCTTGCCATTACATACATTCAGTGCTGGAGGAGTCGGGACTGCTGAAAAAAAGCCCTGGTTTTAGGAATCCATTAAATCGATGGGTTTAGGTCTGCTTTAAGCGTGGTGGTGTTATTCATTTTTAACAAGTTGCAGTAACTGGTAGCAACAAATCAGATTTCAGGTTACTGTCAGGTCAGATGACTGCCCTTTGTTGGTCTTACTCAACAGGTTTGGACATTATTTCTTTGTACATTCCTGAACATCGGAAAGTAGCATGCAATATCAAAACTCCCCATTAGATGGAGACATCACACCAGCATTGAGCCTGCTGGCTGATTCTGCAGCTGTCTGTTTGCAGATCTGAAAGATAATCACTTTTACAGGGGCAGACTGACCATTTGGAAACTCGGGCACTGCCCGAGGGCCCGGGGTCAGTAGGGGGCCCCGTGAGATGCCCCTGGTACCTTTTTCATAGGCTTTTTTGAGTTTGGGCAAGGACACAGGGGCCCCATGATCCCCTATTGCCCGGGGACCCCATGAGTTGTCAGTCCGCCCCTGCTTTTGTAAATGCAACACTAACCCCAAGTTATTTACGTTTTTTGGAAAGGGTCCGCCCGGGTTCACACTTGTGCCCTGCGGTATATCGCATGTGATTCGCACAGGAACCGCACCGCATTCCTGTGCAAATCACATGGAAATACATGGCTGTCCGTTTTTCATCCGTAAACAGACAGATGACAAACAGACATACGGAACGTGTGAAAGGGGCCTATAGGTAGTGGTGCACCAAAATGAAAATTCTTGGACCAAAAACTGAAAATTCAGGATGCATTTGGACAAAAAGCGAAACCAAAACAGAGTTTTTGTTTTTTTTTTATATTTTTTCATATATAATTCTATTATGTTCAACTTTTTAATTGATATCATGAATTTATATGAATATTAATTTATTTTCAGCACCTTTTTGGCCAATAGGCTGCTTTAACAATGAGCAGTTTTTGCAGCGCTGAAAAAAGCTCAAGAAAAATGAATCCCTTTAAATTCAATGTATGTCTTTACACTGGTCCATGCTGCATGCTGCATTTTTCGTGCATATTTGATGAGTTAAAAGTGAAAAAAACACACCTCCCCATTGAGTCCTAGTTCACACCAATGCGTTTTTTAGGGCTTTTTACAGAAACGCACTACAGTCCATTTAACATGGTTTCCTATGGGACACATTCACGTTTATGCTTTTTTGAGCCGCTGTGTTTTTGGAAAAGGTCAGGGACTTTTTTAAATGCAAAACGTTGTGTTTTCGGTTCAATAGACTTCAATGGAGATGCTAAAGAAAACACATGTAGTGTGTTTTTGATGCGTTTTCAATGCATTTTTCATTTTTAATCTGCCCAGAAACAATTTGGCCTAAAAAGCCATTTATAACTCTTCCCCAAATCACATCACTGATCTTGTCTCTAAATATCACCCAAACCGTCCTCTCCGCTCCTCGCAAGACCTCCTGATCTCTAGCTCCCTTGTCTTCTCCTCCCACGCTTGTCTCCAGGACTTCTCCAGAGCTTCCCCTATCCTCTGGAACTCTCTACCCCAATTTATCAGACTATCGCCTACTCTGCTCACTATTAGGCGATCTCTGAAAACTTATCTCTTCAGGGAAGCCTACCCCGCCCTCAGCTAATAATGGAATCTTCTACTCTTCCAACCAGTCCATCCCCCACAGTTACTACCTTTTGTACCACTAGCCCCTCCCTCCTAGATTGTAAGCTCCAAGGATCAGGGCCCTCCTATCCCTCTTGTATTGTTGCTGTATTGTCTCCTGTTATATTGTAAAGCGCTGAGCAAACTGTTGGCGCCATATAAATCCTGTATAATAATAATAATAATAAAAGGCAAAACGCATCAAAAAATGCATCAAAACTGCAAAAAGAACTTCAAAACGGATAAAACGCAAACTGCATTGGTGTGAACCTGGCATGAAATTAATTGAAAACCCATTAAAAAAACACACGTGTTGCGTTTTTGATGTGTTTTGCATTTTCTATCTGCCCAGAAACAAGTTAGCCATTGAGGCCTAGTTCACACCAATGCATTGGGCTTTTTTGCAGAAATGTACTACAGTCCATTTAACATGGTTTCCTATGGGACACATTCACATCTATGCTTTTTTGAGCTGCTGCGTTTTTGGAAAAGGTCAGAGACTTTTTTAAACGCAAAACGTTGCATTTTCAGTTCAATCGACTTCAATGGAGATGCTGCAGAAAACTCATGTAGTGCATTTTTTATGCATTTTCGATGCATTTTGCATTTTTAATCTGCCTAGCAACAAGCTGGCCCAAAAAGGCAAAACGCATCAAAAAATGTGCCAAAAACACACTGCAAAAAGAACTTCAAAACGGACAAAACGCAAACTGCATTGGTGTGAACCTGGCATGAAATTAATTGAAAACCCATAAAAAAAACACACGTTACATTTCTGATGTGTTTCGCATTTTCTATCTGCCCAGCAACAAGTTAGCCAAAAAAAAAATTCACAAAATGCATCACAAATGCGCATGAAAACACGCAAAACGCACTGCAAAATGGACAAGCTGCAATGGTGTGAACCAGGCTTGAAATGCATTGGAAACCCATCAAAGACGCACACGGGTTGCTGTTTTTTGAGTTGCATGACCTATGAAAAATGCACCCTAAATGTGGTAAAATCACGGGTAAAATTGCAGCAAAAGTACAGGTAGAATCATGGCAAAATTGCGGGTAAAAGCGCAACAAAAATCACGAATAAAACTGCGGCAAAAAACTGCCATTATCGGCACCTTTTTTCCTATCGGCAAACACTATTTTCTACCAATACATTTCGGCCACCGATATATCGGTGCCAGGGGCGGACTGACAACTCATGGGGCCCCCGGGCAATAGGGGATCATGGGGCCCCTGTGTCCTTGCCCAAACTAAAAAAAAACTATGAAAAAGGTAACAGGGGCATCTCATGGGGCCCCCTACTGTCCCCGGGCCCTCGGGCAGTGCCCGAGTTTCCAAATGGTCAGTCTGCCCCTGATCGGTACATCAATAATTATAGGGTGCTCATTCGAGTCGCCGGTCACCATTTAACAATCTGTTGTCCAGGATTCTTTAAATTTACTGTCAGCATCTAAGCCCTGATGAAGGGGGTGTTGAGCACCTGAAACGCGATGGAACATACAACAAAGATGCACTGAACTCACATTATATATGTGCTGCTCCCATCATTTCCACATTCTTTACACTTCTTCGAGGACCCCCCATAGATACCCCGGCTGACACAGAGCTGCCTCCAAAATTTGGATCTGAAGTCTTATCTCCTCTTTTGGATCCAATGCTCTTCTATCGCGTCATTCCTAAACTATAATCAAGTTTCTGTCTTTTTACTATTTCCCAGGAGCTCAGATGATCGTCACTGACTTGACGACGGCCGAGGAACGCGCTGGGTCATTGGGAAAACTCGGACTTTGCTTTGGAGTAGGAATTATCATTGGGTCCTCGCTGGGAGGATTCATAGCCACCAGATTTGGGTGAGATACAAATTATTTATTACAGGTACTTATATAGCGCCATCAATTTACGCCGCACTTTACATATATATTGTACATTCACATCAGTCCCTAACCCTCAAGGGGTGTACAATCTAAGGTCCCTAACTTACAGTCATACATACACATACTAGGGACAATTTAGACAGGAGCCAATTTACCTACCAGCATGTCTTGGGAGTGTGGGAGGAAACCCATGCAGGCACAGGGGGAACATGCAAACACCAGGCAGGTGGTGCCGTAGTTGGGATTTGAACCAAGGACCCTAGCACTGCCAGGCGGAAGTGCTAACCATTTAGTCATTGTGCTGCCAAACAAATGAAGTAAACTGGTCCTCTGTACAATATAAAAATTGTTACTGTTGTAACCATACTGTAGCTATGTGAAATATCTAACAAACCCCCTTGTAATAGCTTTGGGCAGTGACAGGTCCTTTTTATGGAGATATCAGGGGTCTATTAGATTAGATTAGGGGTCTCTGCTGCCATTCAAAGCAGCTAACCAAGCATAGGTTGTGCTTGATTAGCTTCTTCCCTGGCAGTAAGAGCCAGAAGGTGACAGCGCTGAAGAAATTATCATCACTTGTGGATTCATTCATCACAGAGGAGATGGGGGAATGGATGTTCCTCTATCTCCTCTGTGTCCACCGCAGCTGCAGCCACAATGCTGGTATAACCACTTGCTGACAGTCCCTATATCTACATGCAGAGGTTAGCAAGTGGTTAAACAGGTTTCATTACAATTTGTACGATTTTTTTTCACGAAAGAAAACCGCATTTACAGTTATAGTTTCGGTCATTAAATTTCCCATCCTGATTCTTCAAATGTTCTCATGGGTCAAAAACAAACTTTGATTTGCCCCAATGTCTAATGATCATCTATTTGTTGTAGTGGTGGCTGATGATGCGTACGTTCCCATTGTTACGTCAGATCCCCACCTCCATGACTAAGCCCTGTGAGCAAGGCGAAACGCGTCGGGGCATTGTCCGAAATGGAGCTGGGCAGAAACTGTTTCCATTCAGATGACATTTGGGCTTTCTTGAAGTGGAGTGCATAGAACCTGGACTGCTCTCCCCATGCCGGCACCTTCTTTAGCATGAGACACTGGAGTGCTGGATGTAGTGCTATGGGTGGATAGCGGCACCCATAGCTTATTCAGTTAATGGCCACCATGGTAACTCATGGCTGCTGTAGCGGTGAGATTGGTACCAGATTTACACGCCCTAGAAGGGCTTTCCTATAGAAGTGATGTGGGCGGCTCTCTATTGTGTCCCCTTTCTGCCATTGACATCCATGAGAAACAGCTTGCGCAGTGAGGCTAGGAGGAACTCAAGGGACATCCATTCCACGATCCTTCCTGTGACCAATGACCCCATGTCAATTATATCACTTCTGGGGTAATCACTTCCGGGGGGATGCAGCTATTCAAGCACAATCAGTGTTTGATTAGCTGCATTGCAGGGCAGGTGAGATACTGGGGGTCTAATAGACTCCCAATATCTCCAAAAGGAGGACCTGTCATCAGGGGCGGACTGACAACTCATGGGGCCCCCGGGCAATAGGGGATCATGGGGCCCCTGTGTCCTTGCCCAAACTCAAAAAAGCCTATGAAAAAGGTACCAGGGGCATCTCATGGGGCCCCCTACTGACCCCAGGCCCTCGGGCAGTGCCCTAGTTTCCAAATGGTCAGTCCGCCCCTGCCTGTCACCTGCCCGTGCTATCACATAGGAGGCTTGTTAGCCCCCATGTGATAGCAATAAAGTTGAAGAATAAGTAAGTGTAAAAAAAGAATGATAATTAAAAAAAACCCAAAACAATACAACAAATTTTTAAAGCACCCCTGTACACACCTTATATAAAAAGCAGCTTAAGCAGGCCATACATGGGTCGAATTCCGAAAATCGAAAATATCGTTCGTTCTGTAATCCAATGGTGACACCCAGGGGTGTATTTACCACAAGGCAAACAAGGCACTTGCCTAGGGTGGCATTTTTCAGGGGGGCAGCACCTCCCCCCAGAAGAAGGGATGAAAGAAGGTACAGGTGCACCATAGGAACCAGGTGGGATCCGAGCGAGGCTGTGGGCTGCTTGATGGTGTATGTAGAGCCCAGGGGCGGACTGACAGCTCATGGGGCCCCTGGGCAATAGGGGATCATGGAGCCCCTGTGTCCTTGCCCAAACTCAAAGCACACCCAAAAAAGCCTATAAAAAGGTAACAGGGGCATTTCATGGGGCCCCCTAATGACCCCGGGGCCCTCGGGCAGTGCCAGAGTGCTTGAATGGTCAGTCCGCCCCTGGTAGAGCCTGACTCACGTTCCTGTTGATGTCCGGAGCTGTGAAAATTAGCGTCTCTCTATCACCGCAGGAAGGGGGTGGGAGTAGTAGAAGGTGGGGGGCAGCGGTGTTATTGGTCAATGTCAAGCTCTCTCCACGGCAGTGGGAAGGGGGGGGTTGTGTTGGTCGGTGTCCGTGGGGGCAGACAATTTTTGTGATGCCTAGGGCAGCACAAAACCTAAATACACCACTGGTGCCGCCAATGATTTCGAAAATCAGTCATTTTTCACGAATTTTCCAACATGCCCGATAAACGAAATGGGGAGGAACCACGAAAATCAGCCGGTGCCCCACTATACAGAGCGAAAACGAATAAACTAAATTAAACAATTTTTGTTATGAATGCAACAAAACGAGAAGAGTAACTTTTTTTGCACATGTCTAATGGCGGGCAGGAGAACAGGTCTGAAAAGTCAGAACAGCTGAATCTGCCCAGTGACGGGATGTCTAGAAGAGTACAGAACGCCTTCATTGGCCAGCTGTTCTCCTGCTGAGAAATCGATCACCAATCCACCGCTCAGCTGATGAATGATCCGCTCAGAAACAGCCGCATTCTACAGATATTTCCTTCCATGACACCGGGCTGCTTGTCACCTGAATACAAACCAGAAATAAACCAGCAAAGCAGCCGCTGGCAAATCGAGAACACTGGAATGTCCACGAAGCCTTGTTCAGACCAGCGCCCTACGGCGTACACCTGTGCGGGGGCCGTGTTCACAGGCGTTCCGTGCACCCCCCATGCTGGCAGTCCCATTCATGTCAATTGGGATGTAGCCACTGTGTCCAAATATGATATCCATGTGCAGGGGCGGACTGACCATTTGGAAACTCGGGAACTGCTCGAGGGCCCGGGGTCAGTAGGGGGCCCCATGAGATGCCCCTGGTACCTTTTTCATAGGATTTTTTGAGTTTGGGCAAGGACACAGGGGCCCAATGATCCCCTGTTGCCCGGGGGCCCCATGAGTTGTCCGTCCGCCCCTGTCCATGTGTGTGCGGATCAGGGGCGGACTGACAACTCATGGGGCCCCCGGGCAATAGGGGATCATGGGGCCCCTGTGTCCTTGCTCAAACTCAAAAAAGCCTATGAAAAAGGTACCAGGGGCATCTCATGGGGCCCCCTACTGACCCCGGGTCCTCGGGCAGTGCCCGAGTTTCCAAATGGTCAGTCCGCCCCTGGTGCGGATACAGGTGTGTGTCCCCAAATTCATACTGTCTGCGTTTGGGGACACACACCCACGCCAACAGGGATGTCATATTGGGACACGGTGGCTGAGTCCATGTACCCTTTGAATCCCAATTGACTTCAATGGGACTTTCTTCTCAAGGTTGCATGGAACACCTGTGCAGGTAAACATGACCCTCACACGGGTGTACACTGTAGGGCACCCCTCATGAGAATGAGGACTTATGGAAGTTTTAAAAATAAAGAAATAATAAATAAATAAGTATATTGTATACATACACTATACTGCCAAAAGTATTGGGCCAGCCCAGTGTGTTTTTTCAGAGTGGGAGGAAACTCGTGCAGGCACAGGGAGAACATGTAGACTGCAGGAAGGTGGTACTGTGGTTGGGATTTGAACCAATGACCCAAGTACTGCCAGGTGGAAATGCTAACCATTTAGCCACTGTGCCACCCCATGACTTCTTTTTCTCTATTTGTACACCAGGTAATTCTGTAAATAACACATTTTGTGTCTTGGGTGGCTACGCTCACTCCACAGTATCCCTAACCCTCAAGGGGCGTACAATCTAAGGTTCCTATCCCTCAAGGGGCGTACAATCTAAGGTTCCTAACTCACATTCATACATACACATACTAGGGACAATGTAGCCAGGAGCCAATTAACCTACCAGCATGTCTTTGCAGAGTGAGAAGAAACTAACGCAGGCACAGAGAGAACATGTAAACTCTAGGCAGGTAGTACCGTGGTTAGGATTTGAACCAATGACCCGAGTACTACCAGGTGGAAATGCCAACCATTTAGCCACTGTGCTGCCCCGTTGCTTATTTTCCTCTATTTGTACCAGGTAATTCTGTAAATAACACATTTTGTGCCTTGGGTGGCTACGCTCACTCCACAGTATCCGTGGAGGAGCAACGTTGTCAAACTAGGCTGCTTTCCTGATTTGGACTACAAACACATCTTCTTCTTTTCATCTCCATTACACGAGAGATGGGGTAATTTGTAGTTTACTGTAGTTACACTATTTTGCCAAAAGTCATGGCCCGGCCCTCCAAATCATGTGATTCAGGTGTTCCAATCACCTCCATGGCCACAGGTGTATACAATCCATCCCCTAGGCATGCAGACTGCTTCTACAAACATTGGTGAAAGAATGGGTCGCTCTCATGAGCTCAGTGACTCCAAGCGTGGTCCCGTGATAGGTTGCCCCCTGTGCAATAAGTCCATCTGTGACATTTCCTGGCTACTAAATATTCCACGCTCAACTGTTAGTGGGATTATAACAAAGTGGAAGCAACTGGGAACAACAGCAACTCAGCCACCAAGTGGTAGGCCACGTCACATGACAGGGCGGGGTCAGCGCATGCTGAAGCGCACAGTGCGCAGAAGTCGCCAACTGTCTGCAGAGTCAATAGCTAAAGACCTCCAAACTTGGTGTGGCCTTCAGATGAGCCCAACAACAGTGCGTAGAGAGCTTCATGGAATGGGTTTCCATGGCCGAGCAGCTGCATCCAAGCCTTACATCACCAAGTGCCATGCAAAGCATCGGATGCCATGGTGTAAAGCACGCCACCACTGGACACTAGAGCAGTGGAGACGTGTTCTCTGGAGCGACCAATCACACTTCTCTGGCTGGCAATCCAATGGATGTGTCTGGGTTTGGTGGTTACCAGTTCTGCTCTGGCTGTTGTTGGTCCATTGATACAAAAGTAATGTCATTGTATAATATGACCGCATCAGGGGTGGACTGACAACTCATGGGGCCCCCAGGCAATAGGGAATCATGAGGCCCCTGTGTCCTTGCCCAAGCTCGAAATAGCCTATGAAAAAGGTACCAGGGGCATCTCATGGAGCCCCCTACTGGCCCGGGCCCTCGGGCAGTGCCCGAGTTTCCAAATGGTCAGTCCTCCCCTGGACTGCTTTACTCACATATATTGTAGATGAGAAATCTGGAAACATTTGTCTCTTTGGAAACGGGTGACAGAACACCCAGATGACAGCGCTGCGTCTCTCTCATCCTGGTAGCGCACCTATCAGTGAATCAGAAGGGAAGTTTTGTCTTCACGCCTCTTTATCACATCTTTTTCCTCCTGGTGATGGGATCTGTTTGCTGTGCTCTCCTGGAGACAAACATTGCACACATTTCTCGCATATTTCAGTGGCAGGAAACTCCTCAGTCAGTTTGATGTTTTTCTCTAATTGGTGAAATCACCCAGATCTTTAACCTGACCTAGAAGCAGATATATCAGTGATGTTATGTACATGCTTTGTTGAACTTTCAGGTATTTATTACCTGCCGCAGAGATCACAGTACTCCCCCTGGCAATGTCCATTCTCTCCAGAAGGACAGTGCCATTTCCCTTCAGGCATCATCCAAAGTCACCAACTATTTCCTGGACTGAAATGCCGGATCAGAGATGACACAATCATGTTAATCCTGGTGTTTGTGCAATTCTTGGCTGTGTTCACAAATGTCTGACACAGATCAGCTCCTGCTGCGCCCTCTCACTTTGTGTCTTGCTACAAGTTACAGTGTTGCAGTCTGATCACTGGGGGACAGGATTGAGGAAATGCTTTCTCCCGCCTGCAGCAAACTGATGACATTTTCTTGGCCTAGGCTCTGTTCTGAAGGTGAAGGGTGGCTATTGTTGCATATCTGAAATATCCACTTTACCTTGAGTCTTAATACTAATCCTAGCTTTAAAATTCATCCTTACCCATCAATAAACCCAAACCAAATCCTCAAATCCAGCCTAATATTTGAAGTTAGCCAAATCCCCTAAGCCAGGGGTCCTCAAACTACAGCCCACGGGCTGGATACGGCCCACCAAAGCCATTTATCTGGTCCTAGCTGAAAACAGACAAAAAAAAATCGGGGAAAAAACCCCCCAAAAAAACATTGCTGCCACATAGCTAGGCTGCTCGCTGGGTCCTCGGCCGCAAGGACCCAGCGAGCGACAGCCTGAAAGCTCCTGATTTCACCTGCTGCAGCCAATGGAGCAACAGGAGAGGAGAACAGCACACCAGGCATAAGGTACCGTGCATTTCGGTGTCCAGTGTATTAGTGTACAGTGCATTGTGGTGTGCAGTGTATTAGTGTACAGTGCATTGCGGTGTCCAGTGTATTAGTGTACAGTGCATTGTGGTGTGCAGTGTATTAGTGTACAGTGCATTGCGGTGTCCAGTGTATTAGTGTACAGTGCATTGTGGTGTGCAGTGTATTAGTGTACAGTGCATTGCGGTGTCCAGTGTATTAGTGTACAGTGCATGACGGTGTCCAGTGTATTAGTGTACAGTGCATTGCGGTGTCCAGTGTATTAGTGTACAGTGCATTGCGGTGTCCAGTGTATTAGTGTACAGTGCATTGCGGTGTCCAGTGTATTAGTGTACAATGCATTGCGGTGTCCAGTGTATTAGTGTACAGTGCAGGACGGTGTCCAGTGTATTAGTGTACAGTGCATTGCGGTGTCCAGTGTATTAGTGTACAGTGCAGGACGGTGTCCAGTGTATTAGTGTACAGTGCATTGCGGTGTTCAGTGTATTAGTGTACAGTGCATTTCGGTGTCCAGTGTATTAGTGTACAGTGCATTGCGGTGTCCACTGTATTAGTGTACAGTGCATTGCGGTGTCCAGTGTATTAGTGTACAGTGCATTGCGGTGTCCAGTGTATTCGTGTACAGTGCATTGCGGTGTCCAGTGTATTCGTGTACAGTGCATTGCGGTGTCCAGTGTATTAGTGTACAGTGCAGGACGGTGTCCAGTGTATTAGTGTACAGTGCATTGCGGTGTCCAGTGTATTAGTGTACAGTGCATTGCGGTATCCAGTGTATTAGTGTACAGTGCATGATGGTGTCCAGTGTATTAGTGTACAGCGCATTGCGGTGTCCAGTGTATTAGTGTACAGTGCATGACGGTGTCCAGTGTATTAATGTACAGTGCATTGCGGTGTCCAGTGTATTAGTGTACAGTGCATGACGGTGTCCAGTGTATTAGTGTACAGCGCATTGCGGTGTCCAGTGTATTAGTGTACAGTGCATTGCGGTATCCAGTGTATTAGTGTACAGTGCAGGACGGTGTCCAGTGTATTAGTGTACAGTGCATTGCGGTGTTCAGTGTATTAGTGTACAGTGCAGGACGGTGTCCAGTGTATTAGTGTACAGCGCATTGCGGTGTCCAGTGTATTAGTGTACAGTGCATTGCGGTATCCAGTGTATTAGTGTATAGTGCAGGACGGTGTCCAGTGTATTAGTGTACAGTGCATTGCGGTATCCAGTGTATTAGTGTACAGTGCATGACGGTGTTCAGTGTATTAGTGTACAGTGCATTGCGGTATCCAGTGTATTAGTGTACAGTGCATGACGGTGTCCAGTGTATTAGTGTACAGTGCATTGCGGTGTCCAGTGTATTAGTGTACAGCGCATTGCGGTGTCCAGTGTATTAGTGTACAGTGCATGACGGTGTCCAGTGTATTAGTGTACAGTGCATGACGGTGTCCAGTGTATTAGTGTACAGCGCATTGCGGTGTCCAGTGTATTAGTGTACAGTGCATTGCGGTATCCAGTGTATTAGTGTACAGTGCAGGACGGTGTCCAGTGTATTAGTGTACAGTGCATTGCGGTGTTCAGTGTATTAGTGTACAGTGCATTGCGATATCCAGTGTATTAGTGTACAGTGCATTGCGGTGTCCAGTGTATTAGTGTACAGTGCATTGCGGTATCCAGTGTATTAGTGTACAGTGCATGACGGTGTTCAGTGTATTAGTGTACAGTGCATTGCGGTATCCAGTGTATTAGTGTACAGTGCATTGCGGTATCCAGTGTATTAGTGTACAGTGCATTGCGGTATCCAGTGTATTAGTGTACAGTGCATTGCGGTATCCAGTGTATTAGTGTACAGTGCATTGCGGTGTCCAGTGTATTAGTGTACAGTGCATTGCGGTGTCCAGTGTATTAGTGTACAAGCATTGCGGTGTCCAGTGTATTAGTGTACAGTGCATTGCGGTGTCCAGTGTATTAGTGTACAGTGCATTGCGGTGTCCAGTGTATTAGTGTACAGTGCATTGCGGTGTCCAGTGTATTAGTGTACAGTGCATTGCGATGTCCAGTGTATTAGTGTACAGTGCATGACGGTGTTCAGTGAGTTACAGAGTACAGTGCATGACAGTGTCCAGTGCGTTACAGTGTACAGTGTATTGGGGTGTCCAGTGTGTTACAATATACAGTGCATGGCGGTGTCCAGTGCGTTACAAAGTACAGTGCATTGCGGTCTCCAGTGCGTTACAGAGTACAGTGCATTGCAGTGTCCAGTGCCTCACAGAGCACAGTGAAATGAAGGGCCCAGTGTCAGAAAGTTGGGTCATGGGTCTTACAGCAGGAAAATGACCCAAAGCACACGTCAAAAAGCATCAAGAAATGGTTTCAGACAAAGCACTGGAGAGGACTGCACTGGCCAGCAATGAGCCCAGATCTCAATCCCATGGAGCTCCTGTGGAGAGATCTCAAAACAGCAGTTGGGAAAAGGAACCCTTCCAATCTGAGAGACCAGGAGCAGTTGGAGGAAGAAGAGCGCTCCAAAATTCCAGCAGAGAGATGGAAGAAACTCATTGATGGTTACAGGAAGTGATTGTTTTCACTATTTTTTCCAAGGGGGGTGCTACCAAATATTAAATTGAGGGTGCCAATAATTTTGACCAGTCCATTTTTGGAGTTTTGCATGGAACGTGTCAGATTTTGCTTTTTGTTTCTCCACATTGTTTGTCATACCAATACAAACAAAAGAAATAAATATGATAATGCCTAAACATTTGTAATTGCAACAGTTTTCTGGGAGAAGTGGTGCGTTATCTGACAGAAATGCAGGGGTGCCAATATTTTTGGCCATGACTGTATATGAGTCTTGTGGACATCTAGATCCAAAACCATGGCCCTCTCTTGCATTTATAACTGCCTCCACTACTCTAGGGAGACCTCTTCACTTAAAAGTGAGCTCCATAAAGACATGCTTTGATGAGTTTGGTCTGGAGAAACTTGGGTGTGTTGCACAGAGCCTGGACCTCAACCCTACTGAACACCTTTGGGATGAACTGGAAGGCCAACCAAGAGCCAGGTCTTCTAATCCAACATCAGTACCTGACCTTACAAATGCTCTTGTGGTTGAATATTACAGTATACAAAGGCATATTAGACAATTGTGTGCTTCCAACCAGGGGTGGACTGACAACTCATGGGGCCCCCGGGCAATAGGGGATCGTGGGGCCCCTGTGTCCTTGCCCACACTCAAAGCACACCCAAAAAAGCCTACAAAAAAGGTACCAGGGGCATTTCATGGGTCCCTCTACTGACCCCAGGCCCTCGAGCAGTGCCCGAGTGCTCGAATGGTCAGTCCGCCCCTGCTTCCAACTTTATGGCAACAGTTTGGTGAAGACCCTTTCCTGTTTCCAAGCCCCTACACAAAAAGTCAGCTTCATAAAGACATGGGTTGATGACTTTGGTTTTTGAGAAACTTGAATGGCTTGCACAGAGCCCTGACCTCAACCCTACTGAACACCTTTGGAATAAATTGGAAGGCCAACCGAGAGCCATGTCTTCTCATCCAATTCATCCCAAAGGTAATTGCGTGGGAAATTGAATGACCTCAACCCTACTGAACACCTTTGGAAGGAATTGGAAGGCCAATCAAGAGCCATGTCTTCTCATCCAATTCATCCCAAAGGTAATTGCGTGGGAAATTGAATGACTCAACCCTACTGAACATCTTTGGAATCAATTGGAAGGCCAATCGAGAGCCATGTCTTCTCATCCAATTCATCCCAAAGGTAATTGCGTCGGCAATTGAATGACCTCAACCCTACTGAACACCTTTGGGATGAATTGGATGAGAAGACATGGCCTTCCAATTCATCCCAAAAGTGTTCAGTAAGGTTGAGGTCATTCAATTTCCGACACACCAAACTCATCAAACCGCATGTTTTTGGAGCTGGTTTTATATACAGGGGTGCAGTCATGGTGGAACAGGAAAGGGTCTTCCCAAAACTGTTACCACAAGGTTAGAAGAGCACAATTGCCTAAAATGTCTTTGTATGCGCTAATATCAAGATCTTGTTAACTGCTTAATGCATATATGCAGGCAACAAGAAAAGTGGGCTTTAACACCCAACTGCCGCACCTATGTGTCCACAGCAGTCTGAAGAGGAGGGCTGGAGCAGGGGTGGACTGACAACTCATGGGGCCCCCGGGCAATAGGGGATCATGGGACCCCTGTGTCCTTGTCCAAACTCAAAAAAGCCTATGAAAAAGGTACCAGGGGCATCTCATGGGGCCCCCTACTGACCCAGGGCCCTCGGGGAGTGCCTGAGTTTCCAAATGGTCAGTCCGCCCCTGGTCACACAGTACAGAAGCTTCAAAGCCTCCCAGGCATTAAAGCCTCACTTAAAGGTCCAGTGTTAAGGGGTTCACAGGACTCTTTGTTGGAATCACCTGAACTCCATCATTTGGAGAGGTGTCCACCTTTGGCCACATTGACCCGTAATCAGCTCTTTAGCTCTATCTGTCCTAAAACTTTACAAACAGCCAGGCTTAGCAGGCTGCATCTTGTTTTGATACTTTATTTAGAGTCAACAGACCCACATTGTCGATGGCGTTTTAATTCACGAGTGGCCATGAGAGAAGTTATTATTCTGAGGCCCACAAGCTCACATTTTCTTGCTCCTAGGACAGAATGCATATTGGTTTATGTCATTGAGGAAGAATGTAACACGGCCCGTCTACCCACACTGCGCTATTCTGTATTATGTGCTGAAAACTGGCCCTCAGAGAACTAAACACCAAATGATCTCTGTTTATCTCTTTATCATTGACAGTTAAAGAGGACCTGTCACTTTGTAGGTTGGGTTAGTGACAGTTAAAGAGGACCTGTCACTTTGTAGGTTGGGTTAGTGCAGTGTTTCTCAACTCCAGTCCTCATGGACCCCCAACAGGTCATGTTTTCAGGATTTCCCTCAGATGAAACAGCTGCGGTAATTACTAAGGCAGTGAAACTGATCAAATCACCTGGGCAATCACCTGGGCAAAATAATGGAAATCCTGAAAACATGACCTGTTGGGGGTCCATGAGGACTGGAGTTGAGAAACACTGGGTTAGTGTGATATGAGCAGCAAGGAGCCTTGTTGAGTTCTCTGTAGGTAACAAGCATGCTAAGAAATTGAGGTGGCTTTTTGTAGAATCATACCTGAGCCTATACAGTCAGTGCCAGGACAGGGTCATCCAGTGCCCAGGGTCCAATGTCCAACTGATTTTTTTATTCGCCTGCAATGACTTGATAGCAATTTGAACTTTTTTTCTGGAGAAGTCAATTCTTTAGAACAGCCCCCCTCCCTAATTGTACATCAGAGCACCCTCCTCTTCTGGGAGTTTCTAATTTTTATCTGTGCTGGCCCAGCTCCTCTTCTCTTCCCTTTCTTCCCTACGTAGCTTTGTATGCAGCTCCTGGTGGAGGAGTGATGGGGAATACTATAGAGTTTGACTTTAATGACCCCTTCACCCAGCCGCAGTCTCAGGGATTCTGGATGTCTACATAGGAGAAGCATTTACAGGCAAATAACATATAGAATATACAGTGAAGGCAATAAGTATTTGATCCCCTGCTGATTTTTGAATGTTTGCCCACCCACAAAGACATGATCAGTCTAAAAATCGAATGGTCGGTGTATTGTAACACTGAGAGACAGAACAGCAACAAAAAAATTCAAAAGCTTGTCTAACAAATGATGTGCTGATCTGCATGTTCATGAGGGAAATAAGGATTTGATCCCCTATCATTCAGCAGGATTTCTGGCTCCCAGGTGTCTTTCATACAGGTAACAAGCTGAGATTAGAAGCATTCTCTTAAAGGGAGTGCTGCTAATCTCATTTTGTTACCTGTATAAAAGACACCTGTCCACAGGAGCAATCAAACCATCAGATTCCAAACTCTCCACCATGGCAAAGACCAAAGAGCTGTCCAAGGATGTCAGGGACAAGATTGTAGACCTACACAAGGCTGGACTGGGCTACCAAACTATCTCCAAGCAGCTTGGTGAGAAGGTGACAACAGTTGGTGCAATCATTCACAAATGGAAGAAACACAAAACAACTGTCAGTCTCTCTAGGTCTGGTGCACCATGCAAGATCTCACCTCGTGGAGTGTCAATGATCATGAGAACAGTGAGGAATCATCCCAGAACTACACGTGAGGATCTTGTCAATGATCTCCAGGCAGCTGGGACCACAATCACCAAGAAAACAATTGGTAACACACTACGCTGACAAGGACTGAAATCCTGCAGTGCCTGAAAGGTCCCTCTGCTCAAGAAAGCACATGTCCAGGCCCGTCTGAAGTCTGCCACTGAACATCTGAATGATGCAGAGGAGGACTGGTGGAAGTGTTGTGGTCAGATGAGACCAAAATCGAGCTCTTTGGCATCAACTCAACTCGCCGTGTTTGGAGGAAGAGGAATGCTACCTATGACCCCAAGAACACCATCCCAACTGTCAAACATGGTGGTGGATACATTCTGCTTTAGGGACGTTTTTCTGCTAAGGGGGCAGGACAACTGCACCGCATCAAAGGGACGGGGCAATGTACCATCAAATCTTGAGTGAGAACCTTCTTCCCTCAGCCAGGGCATTGAAAATGGGTCGTGGATGGATGTTCCAGCATGACAATGACCCAAAACACACGGCCAAGACAACAAAGGAGATGCTCCAGAAGAAGCACATTAAGGTCCTGGAGTGGCCTAGCCAGTCTCCAAACCTTAATCCGATTGAAAATCTGTGGACGGAGCTGAAAGTTCGAGTTGCCAAACGGCAGCCACCAAACCTTAATGACTTGGAGAGGATATGCCAAAAGGAGTGGGCCAAAATCCCTCCTGAGATGTGTGCGAACCTGGGGGCCAACTCCAGGAAACGTCTGACCTCTGTGATTGCCATCAAGGGATTTGCCACCAAGTACTAAGTCATGTTTTGTGAAGGGGATCAAATACTTATTTCCCTCATGAACATGCAAATCAGTCATCATTTGTTAGACATGCATTTCTTTTGAATATTTTGTTGCTATTCTGTCTCTCAGTGTTACAATACACAGAACATTCGATTTTTAGACTGATCATTTCTTTGTGAGTGTGCAAACATTCAACATCAGCAGGGAATCAAATACGCATTTCCTTCACTGTATATTAAAGGAACTTACAGTCTTATGTGAAGATTGTTGCTGAAATTAATGGTCCGGTGACAGGGTCTCTTTAAACCAGAGAGCAAGATAGCCATGCAAGATTAGGACACTGCACACCAACAGCTCAGTGTGTAGAGGTGAATGGAAACGGCCACAGCCTTAGCTCCTTCTTGCCCATGCCTTCCGACACATGTCGCCCTACCCCGGGGCCTAAAGTACCAAACATGTCTATACGTACCTGCTCTGTGCAGTGATTTTGCACAGAGCAGCCTCGATCCTCTTCTTTTTGGGTCCCTGCCAACGCTCCTGGCTCCTCCCCCTCGAGTAGTAGTGCCTCCAGGGAAAGCTGCTTACCCTGGGGACACCCCTGCATGCTCATCCCCGAGCTGCTGCTCTATGTGTCCATAAAACACACAGAGCCACGGCGTGGCTCTGCGGGGAGCAACTTTGGGAAGCAGAGGGGGGAGCGGGTACCCGAATTTGATGGATACCTGCTCCCACTTCCGTTGCGATCGCCTAGGAGATCGGAAGCAGAAGTTGTCCTCCCCCCTCTCTCCCCGTAGTCTTCTGGTCCCAGAAGACTACGGGACCATTCACAAAGCGCAGCGTTTCTCGGGCATGCGCAGTGGGCACCCGGCTGTGAAGCTGCAAGCTGTCACAGCCGGGTGCCCACACTGAAGATGCCGGTGCCGGGGAGAGAAGACGGCCGGTGAAACCAGCCATGGTGAGGACACCGCTGGACCGAGGATCAGGTAAGTGCAGGGGCGGACTGACCATTAGAGCACTCGGGCACTGCCCGAGGGCCCAGGGTCAGTACAGGGCCCCATGAGATGCCCCTGGTACCTTTCAGAGGCTTTTTTAGGTGTGGTTTCAGTGTGGGTGAGGACACAGGGGGCCCCATGAACCCCTATTGCCCGGGGGCCCCATGAGTTGTCACTCCGCCCCTGGGTAAGTGGCTGTATTTTAAAAGTCAGCAGCTACAGATTTTGTAGCTTCTGACTTTTTTTTTTTTTCAGCTGGAACTCGGCTTTAAATGGACTGTACTGCATTTCTGCAAAACGCGGCTGAAAATGCTTAGGCGTGAACCAGGGGTTACACGGATTCAATAATTATGTCACTTCTGAGCCTGTATCACAGTCCAGGAAGTCCATGGTAACCATAGATGATGCCTGAACAAAGAAGACGCCGTCCTTCTGGAGAGAAAAGACATGGTTAGGAGCAGGGGCGGACTGACAACTCATGGGGCCCCGGGGCAATAGGGGATCATGGGGCCCCTGTGTCCTTGCCCAAACTCAAAAAAGCCTGTCAAAAAGGTACCAGGGGCATCTCATGGGGCCCCCTACTGACCCCGGGCCCGAGTTTCCAAATGGTCAGTCCACCCCAGGTCAGGAGGAGTACTATGAGATTTAATAAATATCTGAAAGTGTTATGCAGGCCATACATGGTTCGAATTCCGAACGATTTTTCGTTCTAAAATCGAAAACGTCGTTCACTTGGTAAGCTTATGGTGCCATCAATGATTTAAAAAATCAGCCGGCCAAGTCATGAACTTCACCCCATATAACAGGCAAAACTTCTGTTCCTTCCAGGTCACGGCTCATGCGCATATTCTTTTTGAAAAACCGACCGTACGATTTGACTATCATTGAGTTGAAAATCGGTAGTTTTTCACAAATTTTCCATCATGCCCAATCACTGAAAAGGGCAGGAACCATGAAAATTGGCTGGTGCCATTGACCCCACTAACAGAGCGAAAATCCGCCGATTATTCCGACGAAAAATCGGTTGAATTTCGACCAATGTATGGCCAGCCTTACACTGACACATTACTCAGCATGGACATATATGTGTGACAGGTCCACTTTAATATTAAATGTCCATATGCTTTTAGGTATAAATATCCTGATCTGGCCATTTGGTGGAACACTTAGGGACAGAACGTGTATCGGAGCTGCGGGCATTCTGGGACTTGTGGATTTCTGACAGCTGGTTTGCCCGTGGCCAGTCTATAGTGTATTGTTTGGCCCAGTAAAACAAATGTATAGTGACAGCTGTTCTATAATTCCGTGGAATTTCCCTATACATAATGGGGGCGTTTATAGAACAGAGACGTTTTCTGTGGGGCTGATGCAGGTTTGACCCGGGAATTGCCGCATGAGGGTCTCTTTGTTCTCTGAGTTATTTCCTTTCATGCGGCTTGTGTTTTTGATGTGCAACGTAGGAGGCATACTGTATATCAGGATACATGGAGTACGGGCGCAGGGATGTGATTGGATGAGCCAGGGGCCCTTCCATCCTGAAAAGAATCCAAATCCAGGCAGCTATAAAAGAGACAAATTAATGCAGCTCTGGAATCATTATCAAAATATATATATATACACACACATACATATATACATACATATATACAGTGGGCTTAGTGGTTAGCACATCTGCCTAGCAGCAAATGGGTCATGGGTTCCATTCCTGACCATGGCGCCTCCTGCATGGAGTTTGCATGTTCTCCCTGTGCTTGTGTGGGTTTCCTCCAGGTACTCTGGTTTTCTCCCACACTCCAAAGACATGCTGGTAGGTTAATTGGCTCCTCTCTAAATTGTCCTAGCTTCATCCCTGGCCATGCGGGATCTCCTGCATGGTAGGGGTTGGGGAAAGACCTACCAACCTACCCTGTAAAAATAACTCCTAAGAAAATTCATGGAAAAAAGTCACTTACAAGTGACAGTCCATGCAATCGCCAAGGGTTGGATACGACTGGATAGATATATATATAGTTTATGTAATGTAAGCGGTCAAAGTGTCTAAATATGAGCTGGTATCAGTCATTTGCAATCCCTGTACAGCTGAGCTTAGACTAAGTGAAGGAGCCCAAGGAACCAATTAGTTGTGTATCAGTGCAAGGAGCATGCTGATGGGAGGAGAGAGCAGAGTGACAGATGAGCTCATCCTTTCACTGTCCAGCCACAGGCTATAAATGTTAAATCTTTTGGCAGGTAACATAGATCCCTTCTATGTATTAAATCTGTTGATTTTGCTGTTTGCAATATATAATGGTTTAGTCCATCAGCAGTCAACTGACAATTCTAAGAGGTCTCAAGTGTGGACCCGGCACTTCTAGATGGGCACACAAAAGCATCTTTTTTTCATGATCGTCAAAATTCAGGAGAGAGAGAGAGGGAAGAGAAAGAGAGGGAAGAGAGAGAGAGAGAGAAGAGAGAGAGAGAGGGGGAGAGAGAGGGGGGAGAGAGAGAATAGAGAGGGAAAAGAGTGAGGGGGGAGAGAGAGGGAGAGAGAGAGGGGGGAAGAGAGAGAGAGAGAGAGAGAAGAGAGAGGGAAAAGAGCGAGGGGGGAAGAGAGAGGGGAGAGAGAGAGGGAGAGGGGGGGAGAGAGGGAAAAGAGAGAGAGGGGGGAGAAGAGAGAGACGGAAAAGAGAGAGGGGGGAAGAGAGAGGGAAGATAGAGAGAGGGGGGAAGAGAGAGAGTGGGGGGGAGGGAAGAGAGGGGGGGAGAGAGGGGGGTAGAAAGAGAGAGGGAAGAGAGAGAGAAAGGAGAGAGAGGGGAGGGGGGGGGAGAGAGAGAAGAGGGAGAGGGAAGAGAGAGAAGGGGAAAGAGAGAGGCAGAGAGAGAGAGAGATTGATGAAGAGGGAGGGGGGTAAAGGGAGAGTGAGGGGGGAAGGGGGAGAGAGAGAGAGAGAGAGAGAGAGAGATGGAGAGGAAGAGGAAGAGAGGGGGAGAAAGAGATGGAGGAAGAGAGGGGGAAAAGGAGAGAGAGGGAGAGAGGGGGGAGGGAGGGAGAGAGATAGGGGGGAGATAAAGAGAGGGAGAAAGAGAGAAGGAGGAAGAGAGGGAAGAAGAGAGGGAGAGAAAGAGAGAGAGGGGGGGGGGGGAAGAGAGAGATAGAGAGAGGGGGAAGAGAGAGATAGAGAGAGGGGGGAAGAGAGAGGAGTAAGAGAAAGGGAAGAGAGAGATAAGGGAAAGAAAGAGAGAGAGAGAGAGAATCATAGATACATACACACACTTACTGAACTCTCTCGCTCTCTCATTGGGGAGGGGGGGGGCACACAATTGCTGTGTTGCTAGGGCAGCACAACATCTAAATCCACTACTGCTAACAGCAGCCCTGGTTCCAGGGGTTTAGTTTATATCAATACCTCAGGGCTGCTATGGACCCTCAAATGACTTTGATTTCTGTCCTATAGATTGTATAACTTTTTATAATTTCATAACGATGCGCTTGAAGTCATTGTTCTCTGCCTTATTGTGACATGAAAACTCACCCAACAGCCCTGTGACTACCTACCAGAGAAATGTGGTGAGAACATCTATCTTGTATCATGTATTCCATAGATGATGACGTCATAGAAGGCTTTGTGTATTACATAATCATGGGTTTCACCACCTCTCCAGACTTTCCTGGGTCAATCATCAAGAGAGGGTAGTATCTTCCATCACGATTCAGGTGATTGTAGCTGTATTTGTTCACTTGCAACAAGAACACTTGAGTCCTGTCCTGTCTGCGATACTTTTTTTTTTTTAACCACTCGCCCTCCAGAGGATTTCCCCCCCCTTCCTGACCAGGCCATTTTTCACGATACAGCGCTGCGTTACTTTAACTGATTCATGCAACGCTGCTCCCAAAATAAATGTATGTCCTTTTTTTCCCACAAATGGAGCTTTCTTTTGGTGGTATTTGATCGCCTCTGCGGTTTTTATTTTTTGTGCTATAAACAAAAAAAGACCGACAATTTTCAGAAAAAAACAATATTTTTGACTTTTTGCTATAAAACACGTCCAGTAAAAAAAAAATTAAAAAATCAAATTTCGTCATAAATTTAGGACACAATGTATTCTGCTCCGTGTCTTTGCTAAAAAAATCCCAATACATGTAAATTAATTGGTTTACGTGAAAGTTATAGCGTCTACAAATGGTGGTATATTGGAATTTTTTTTTATACTAGTAATGGCGGCGTTCAGTGACGTATTGCAGGACTGTGGCGGGCATTCTGACACTGGGGGGGAACTGACTAACTGTCACTGACATCCCCAATGACACCAATACAGTGATTAGTGCTAATAAAAAGCACCAACACTGTACTAATGGCACTGGGCAGGAAGGAGTTAACATCTGGGGTGATCAAAGGGTTAACTGTGTGCTGTGTGTGCTTTACTATGTCAGCACATTGCTTTGTATGGCTGTGCTATGCAGAGCCATACAAAGCAATGTGCAGGAGCTGACAGGGGAGTGATCTGTGTTGTTTAGATACAGGTCTCTCCAAATGATACGCAGTGATCGCCGGGTGACGGAGGGGACAGGGGCGGACTGACAACTCATGGGGCCCCCGGGCAATAGGGGATCATGGGGCCCCTGTGTCCTTGCCCAAACTCAAAAAAGCCTATGAAAAAGGTACCAGGGGCATCTCATGGGGCCCCCTACTGACCCCGGGCCCTCGGGCAGTGCCCGAGTTTCCAAATGGTCAGTCTGCCCCTGGGAGGGGAATCACCGGCCATTACCCAGTGATCTACAGCTGAAGCCGCCAATGGCGGTGCGGGTAGGGCGAGTGCACCCTCTACCCAGAATTGTGAAATCACGTATATATACGTGATTTTGCGCAGCCCTGCTGCCCTGTAGCAGTGTTTCTGCTATAGGGCGGCGGGAAAGCAGTTCATTTGCACTAACTTCCAAATTTTCAGAACAAACTTCCAGGGCGTGCCCCCTTCTTCAAGGTCCAAGCAGTACAAATACACAAACTTTTGGCTTTTGGATTCTAACTGTCCTGGGTCTTCTTTGTCATATTTTTTGATTAAAGAAGATCGTTTTCACTGGTGAAAGGTCTGGACAGCAGCAGGCCAGTTAATATTTTTAGCATGATATTTGCGCAGCCGTCTCTCAAACGCAAATTTGTTGAAAAAAATACACTTTAATGAATTTTAATGCACAAAAAACACAATATAATACCCGATATAAAATATGATGTTAAGCCGAGTAAATAGATACCAAACATGTCAAGCTTTAAAGCTACATACGCCCATGGAATGGCACCAAACTACAGTACCCAAAAATCTCCATAGGTGACTCTTTAAAAAAAGGTTACCAGTTTAGAGTTACACAGGAGGTCTGTAGCTAGAATTTTTGCTCACAATCTGACAATTGTTGCAATACCTCACGTGTGGTATAATTGCCATTTACATATGTGTGTAGGACCAAGGTTGCATTTGCGCGCAAGCACAGGGAGACGGGGGTGCTTAAAAAAAAATTACGTTTTATTTATTTTTTTATTTTTTATTTTTTTTAATTTTTACATTGTATCGTTAATTTGTTTTTAATCACTTTTATTGCTATCCCAAGGGATGAGAAATATCCTTTGTGATAGCATGAGCCATGACAGGTCATCTTTATAGAGCGATCTGGGCTCTATCAGACCCCATATTTCTCCTCTGCACTCCGAAGCAGCGAATCAAACTGACATAATTTTGATCTGCTGCTTCACAAGCTGGTAAAGAAACCAAGACCAGAAGTGACAAAATCATTGCTGCTTCCAGTTTCTGACCTCACACAGTGAGAGGAACAAGATCAACTCCTCTCATTGTGTTCAGGGAAGCCATTGCCACCGGTGGCACCCTAATTAATCGAGAGAGACAAGTAACGGTGTCAAGGAGACCCCCTTCCACCACCTGTACAGTAAAAGTGATCCAGTGGCTCTATAGCCCCTAAGTATAGGAATCGCCAGTTCTAAAAAATTATATCTGTCAGTACCGTGACGTCATGGGGCAGGAAGTGGTTAAACAACTTTTTCGGTGTTGGGATTGTCCTATGCCTTTATGGAGATTTTTCGACTGTAGCTGAGAAAGTTTGCACTTGCTTGTTATTGTGCGGAAACCTTGGAAACAATGTAACACTGTGCCTACGTGAATATGGGAAGATGAAGAGTCGCACTCCATAATTAGCTCATTCTTGATACTGTTGGTAATACGGTAAGAACATACATAAAGGGGATTATTTACTAAAACTGGAGAGTGCAAAAGCTGGTGCAGCTCTGCATAGAAACCAATCAGCTTCCAGGTTTTATTGTCAAAGCTTAATTGAACAAACTGAAGTTAGAAGCTGATTGGCTGCCATGCACAGCTGCACCAGATTGTGCACTCTCCAGTTTTAGTAAATCTCCCCCATAGACTCCACCCCCAAAAAAACACACTCCCTAAACGCGTTTCGCCATGATAGGCTTGATCACAAAGATAGAGTAGGTACCTATTCTTGTGAGCAAGCCCATTGGGGCGAAACACGTTTAGGGAGGGTGGTTTTTGATGGAGACTCTGTGTATGTAGTTACTGTATTCTCAGGGCTTTTTTTTCTCAAAGAATAGGTGCAGGAACTCCCCCCTTCTGAGTCACTTCTTGTCCCCCCCCCCCCACCTCCGAGCACTGTCCCTTGGTTCCACCCCCTACCCACTTTCCAGTACCGCTCCTTTTTGAGAGCACTGAGCATCATTTTGTAGTGCATGGAATTTTTTTAATGCTAACAAGAAAGTAAAACAGATCTCCCGCAGCCAGCAGTAACCCCCCTTCAGCAACAATAGATCCCCATCAACAATGGACCCAGCAATAAAATAACACCCTATCAACAAGATGCCAACTATCCCAAATTTTTTGGGATAGGCTCACATCTTGACCCTCTATCCTGCCAATGCTGTGTCCCAGGCCATGTCCCGGGATCACAGGATCAACGTTATTTAAGTTACTTCAGTAACTCAGAAGGGCATTAACTGCAGGTTTCACGGTCACAAATGAGTGGTCCCCTGCACAGGGATTTTTTTCAGTGGGAACAGGGGGGGGGGGCACCTCCAGCACTGAATGTATGTAATGGCAAGGGGTGCTGGGGTGTGCTGGAAGGTCTGTTGATGCTAGCTGCTGGGGGATCTATTGTTACTGGTGCCTCTGAGTTCTAGTCTCATGAGATTTGGTGATGCCCCTACTGTACTGCATACTGTTTTGCTTGCTGGAGAGGAAGTTGTACCTGCAGAACAAGACAAGGTAAGTCAGTAAGTAGGAGACTTCAGGCAATACTGATGATAAGTCCTTTGTTCTCTGTCTGCCTTTGGTGGACACAGCTTTTATAGTGCAGAGTAAAACTGTCCATACACTATACAATTTTCTTGAGATTTTTGGTTTAGATTTACCAAAAAACATATAATAGGAGGTCAAACCTAACAACACTTTCAATTGTATCCAATTAGGCAGGCTCTTGCACTACATAGTGGAAGGTAAATCTAAAGGAAATTGGGTAGAAATTGGTCAGAAAACTGTAAGAAAATTGTATAGTGTATGGCCAGCCTAAAGATTAACTGCAAAGATTTGCATTTTCTTTGGCATTGTGGGGGTCAGTAGAAAACTCCCTAGCCTAGCATTAATGTGGAATGTTCACAAAGACACTGCAAGAACATACCTAAATTCACAGCACCGCTTCAAACCTACACCTCTTAATGAAATGGTTTTCACTGAAGGCATCCTCTGCTTATGATTTCTTCATTATTTACTGTATGCTATATGTCTAGGATTATGGTAGGTTTGCTTTAACAAAGTAAATAGGTACTAAATGCTTAAAAATGTAAATGTTATGTCCAGCCAATACGATTTTGGATAGTTTTGGTCCTGATATATTCTCTGCACCCATAGAATGAGTCAACGCTCCCCTTTAAAATGTCTACATAAATATTGCAAAGTCAGCAGGTGCCCCCCATGAAACTCTCACTTCAGTCTTTGTCATAAATATGGATGAGTCTTCCAGCTTTTCAGGACATTTCACACAAATATTCTTCCAATTCTGTCAGATTTTGAGATTTTGCAGACCCCGGTGCCTTTTGTCTCCTTTACAGTAAACGTCTAATTTGGTCAGGAAGCCAAGCACTGGACACACAGAGTGTCCTTTCTGACATCGCTAATCACGTCTGTGCAAGATGGCCGCCACAATGGCTCCATTGTTCCTTTAGTGGGGTGAGGCTCATGTCACTGCCGCAGTATGTATGAAAGGGAGGAGGGGGAGCTGCTGGTTCAGAGACAGGGAAATCCTCCATCAGATTCAATGCTTCTGCCCTGCAGACCAGCAATAATTACAGCTCTGAAAGAAATAACTTCCTCCAGTATAGAGTATGGCCTGAGGCCTGAGGTCCATGAGGTCCAGGGGACGTGGAGGCTTTATAATGGATTTCCTGGTTTGGGGCTTTATAGGAACACAAAATGTTTTCTGATGTTTCCGTAGTTCCCGTGACCTTGAATGCAGGGTCGCAAAAACGTATTTTTTTATGGACATGTAGGGACAGTTGAACTGTACCTAACTTAACTATGAATACTGTAAGTAGAACACAATGGGCTCCTACACCCATGTAAATAGTCAACCAAAGTTGCAGCAGCACATACTTTCTTTAACTCCTTTACAACATTAACATGAATATATATGTGGCAGCAGGGTGGGTGGACCCTAATGCCAAGCCCACATATATGTATCCCTGCCTTTAACGCCCCCAGAATTGTAACCAGAGCTTACGGTCAACTGCCGACTATCAGATGTCAGTAGGACTGGATCTTGATGGCTTCAGCACTGTGCATACAATTACAGTCACGAATGATAAGGAGCCCCTTCTACTGTCATTGGGCCAGTTCAGGTTGGTGCAAAGGGGTTAAAGGACAAGTCCTTTCTTCATGTAACTCCCCCCCAGCCCATCTTCCTAAATCAGTGGTGGTCAGCGTACATGATATAGAGAGCCTCAAGTGTGGCCCCTAACATCACCAAAGCCACACATAATATTCAGTAAATGTAATGTTACAAAAAAGCTGTCAGACTTTCCGATCGTTAGGTATTTACCGCACTAAAGATTTTATTAGTGACACAGGCAGGGGCGGACTGACAACTCATGGGGCCCCCGGGCAATAGGGGATCATGGGGCCCCTGTGTCTTTGCCCAAACTCAAAAAAGCCTATGAAAAAGGCATTAGGGGCATCTCATGGGGTCCCCTACTGACCCCGGGCCCTCGGGCAGTGCCCAAGTTTCCAAATGGTCAGTCCGCCCCTGGACACAGGCCTGAAATCTGCCCATTCCATTCTGCAAATGTCTGCTCCCCCATTGAGCTGGCTATAGATGGTTCGAATCTTGTTCAGCAGGGACCGGCCAAGATTTGAACCATTTATGAGATGACTGAATGTACCCAAGTTGAGTGATCAATCAACTTGGGTACAACCAGCATGTTTGATTCTTCATGCGATTATTGCCAGTGGCTATTATAGCAGTGATCACTTTGTTCTCCTGGTGGGGACGGCTCCCCCTGTTTCCATTGCCAGGATAATATAATAGATCCTGTGGTTGTAGGATAGAAAATTGCTCCATCTATGGCTGACTTTAAATCCATGACGATTTCAACAACTTCATCATTATCTGGTCTGTGTTGTGAAACATGGTATGCTCCACACCTCCGAAACGTCTTTCGAAAGTCTTTGCTCAGACCCATCACCTTCAGCTCACTTGGACTCCACGTCGTACAATATTCTGGTCCTTCCTGAAAAAGACTTTGACCACCATTTTTACTTAATCGAGAACACGACTTGGGCACCCGCTTTTCCCCGGCTCAGAAGGAAGATGTCCTGTATTTCGCATATCACTCATCCATTGCTAAACTATATCAAGAATTGGGGTATAAGCTCCTAACACGATGGTAAAGAACGCCATCAGTCCTATGTAAAACATTCCTTGGACCTCTCTCTCTCTCTGGGCTCTTCCCCTGTTTTGTCACACTTCCTTCCTTCCTATCCATCCCACCCCTGTTTTTTTTCTCGTTCACCCTGTCTTTGTCTTCTTTTCTTTCATCTGTTTCTTCCCCTTCTGTCATCCACTGGAAATTGGGACAACTTCAGCTCTGTCCAAGTTGGAAGTCTCTTAAACAATGGGTGAATTACTGTTTCTGTAACTGATTCTCCTGGGTAAACTCATGACCTCTGGCTATTTATGACACCCGCCTTTGTTACCTAATGATCTTGGACCTAGCGGTGTTGACCAACTTCTCAGCCTTTCCCTGTTGTAAACAAGGAAAAAGTTTAAATATAGAATTAAAAAAAAAAAAAATTTGTTGGAGAATGACAACAAGAGACACTGAACATAAGATATAGAGGTTATTGGAGAATGGGAACATGGGACAGTCATAGTAAAGACACATCACACCCGCTAATGTACATATACATGTGGTTTTCACCCGGCAGTCTGCTTTTTTGTAAAAAGCCATCCGAGCAGCTAATTAGCTGCCTCTCCGGGGTCCAACGGGAGATCCCGGAACAAAAGCCAGTGTTTCTGCAGGCTTACCGTAGACCCATGGAGAACCAGAAGGTCTCCATGTGCTCTATGGTATAAGAAACCGGAAGCAACAAGTACTAAAGTAAACAGTGCCATTTTTAAATCATGAAAGCATAAAATAATAAAATTATAAAGTTTCGCCTATAGAGATTTTAAATACCATAGTTTGACGCCATTCCACAAGTGTGTGCAATTTTAAAGCGTGACATGTTTGGTATCAATTTACTCGGCGTAACATCATATTTTATATTACAAATAAAATTGGGTATTATATTGTGTTGTGTGCATTAAAATTCATGAAAGTGTATTTTTTCCCAAAAAATTGCATTCGAAAAACTGCTACGCAAAAAACATTTGACATTATAATGTTTATATATATGTTTATTTATAATATGTTTCATATTTATAAAATAATATCATTTTTTAGCAAAAAATACTTATTTTTAAATGTACACCAAAAGTGTTAGAAAAGGCTGGGTTTATAACCCCCCTGGCGGTATTCCTGAGTGTAGCTCGGGGTAAAGTTTCAGCACCACAAGCGGTAACCCCGAGCTACACTCGGGAATACACTGCAGTGTTGCTCCGGGATCTGTTCTGTACTTACCTTGTCCTTCGCTCCCGCGATGTCCCCCCTGCAGTGTCCCTGGCAATGTCCTCCGGCTGATGCTGGCATCCATCTTCCGGGTTCTGTTCCCTGCGACGTCGGGACGTATGGGGATGGAACTGGCAGGAAATTTGAAAATTTTAAAAGTGACATTCACTAAATACACTAAAATCACATAGTATAACATTCCTGTATCAAACCATTTCACATACATTTTGTCCCGAGTGCTTTGTCCGGCGCCCTGCCTGCATTTTTACTGTTCTTTCTGCCTGGAAACTGAGAAACGTCCATGGCGTCCAAAAAGCGTCCCTTTAGGTCAGACGCGGTTTTAGACCGGCTAGAGAACAGCGATAGTAAATCAGAACCACTTGCAGAATTGAGTGATAATGATTCGTGGGGGAAATTCCTCATCAGACACTGAAAACGATTCTGCGACTTTGCTCAGTGATGTGCGAACTTGGCGCTATATTTCACATTTCAGTGTTTTTGGTTTGATTATATTATTGAATTACATTTATTATTTTTATATTATTATTTTTTATGATTATTTATTAAATTATAATTTATGATTTCGTGTTTCAAATTTTATCATACCCGGGATGTTTACTAGACTCTTGTTCGGACAGATTTCAGTGAGTTATTCCTAAAAATTACAGCCTACAATAAAAAAACAACATATTTCCATGCAAAAAAACGTACCGCTTTAAGCACAGAAATATGGACATAATCAGACCGCTAGGGAGGCTACGTGGTTATATGAGATTGCTACGGATCACCACTATTACAGCCTCATTTGTGCTTCTACAACCCCTTTAAAAACAACTTGTGCCTTATTTGATTTTTCTCTTAGCAAGATCCATTATAAAAGATCAGAGGCAAAAAACAAACGATTAACTGCTAGAGGCGTTCAAGTAAGTAAGCACCAAAACAGACCACTGTCTGCAAAAGGCCCTGAGGCCCAAAGGGCTGCATGCAGCCCCCGGATTGCTGGTTGGGCACCAGATCTCTAAATACACTGAGCTGAATTAACTCCTCCATGTGCTTACTTATCTTCTCTGACCAAAGAACTTTCTCCTGCATTGCCTACATCAGCCTCTCTACCCTAGAGGAACCCTTGAAACAATTTGTATGTCTCAGGGAACCCATGCCAAAACCAATTCATCCGGGGTCAGTGGGAAAAATGCTCCTTACATTGGTGGTCAGAAGGAAGACCTAGAGTGGTGGTCAGAGAGCCACTAATGATCAGTGGCGTCATGCCCATGACTGGGACAAGTGGCCTTGGTCCTGGAACTATACAGGCATCCTCAAAGGGAAGGTCAATCAACCACAGTCAACCCCTAGCAACCTCTGGATGAACACTGGGGTTCCATGGAACTCTGGTTGAGAATGGCTGACAGTACATTCTGGCCGATATAAATCTAGTGCTGGACTGGCCGTTCTTGGCACCAACATCCCATAGACTTGAATGGAGCATACAAGTACTGCAAAACCAACATTTTTTTCAAGCCAATGGGACATCATGGTGCAGGAGGCCCAGTGCTAGATTTTTACTAACAACTCAAAATGTTGAATTTGAATTCATCCTCAGTCCAGTGGTCCTTCGTTTTCTTCTCAATAAAGATTTCCCAAACGATAATGAAACCATCTTATGCAATTGGTATGCACACTCCCTGTTCCTGGAAGCATCATTTTGATACTATCTTCCGCCATTGCATGTCTCATTTTCAAGGTACATAACATTGCATAAGATCCAATTCAAACTTCATACGCTCTGTATTTAGGTCCTATTCACATATAGGTGATTTGGAATTCCAAATCATGGCAAAATGCTCAATGCGTGTTTGGGTTCAATTTATCCAGAATGGCATCCCAAATGCATTGCAATTTTTTATTTATTACAGGTACTTATATAGCGCCATTAATTTACACAGCACTTTACATACATACAGTGGCGTCCCGAGGCAGGTGCGGGGGGTGCGCTCCGCACCGGATGACATCCTGCGGGGATCGTCGGCTTTCTTTACAACTTACCTTTTCGTGGATGTGAGTTAGGGACCTTAGATTGTACACCCCTTGACGGTTAGGGACTGATGCGAATGTATAATATATATACAGAGACGTCCCTAGGGTTGGTGTCACCCGGTGTGATAACACTTGGTGACACCCCCTCCAACGATCCCCGCAGAATGGATGGCATCTGCGGATTGAGCATAATGGATAGGACTCCGATCCATTATGCTCAATCCACAGATCCGATCCATTCTGTGGGGATCGTCGGCTTTCTTTACAACTTACCTTTTTGTGGAGCGGGTCCGGTGTCACCCCATATCGGTTGCATGCCGACGATCCCCGCAGGATGGATCGGATCTGCGGATTGGGGAGCTTAATGGATCGGACACTGATCAATCCGCAGATCCGAACCATCCTGCGGGGATCATCAGCATTCAACCTATATGGGGTGACACCGGACCCGCTCCACAAAAAGGTAAGTTGTAAAGAAAGCCAATGATCCCCGCAGGATGGATGGGATCTGCGGATTGAGCATAATGGATTGGAGTCCTATCCATTATGCTCATTCCGCAGATCCCATCCATTCTGCGGGGATGGTCGGAGGGGGTGTGACCAAATGTTATCGCACCGGGTGACAACAACCCTAGGGACGCCCCTGCATATATATTGTACATTCACATCAGTCCCTAACCCTCAAGGATTGTACAATCTAAGGTCTCTAACCAGGGGCGGACTGACCATCTGGAAACTCGGGCACTGCCCGAGGGCCCGGGGTCAGTAGGGGGCTCCATGAGATGCCCCTGGTACCTTTTTCATAGGATTTTTGAGTTTGGGCAAGGACACAGGGGCCCCATGATCCCCTATTGCCCGGGGGCCCCATGAGTTGTCAGTCTGCCCCTGCCCCTAACTCACATTCATACATACACATACTAGGGCCAATTCACACAGGATCCAATTAACCTGCCAGCATGTCTTTGGAGTGTGGAAGGAAACCGGAGTACCCAGAGGAATGCCACACAGGCACAGGGAGAACATGCAAACTCCAGGCAGGTGGTGCCATGGTTGGGATTCAAACCAACGACCCTAGTACTGCCAGGCAGAAGTGCTAACCCTTTAGCCATTGTGCTGTGATTTTCATGCCACAAAACGTGAGAATCACGGTAAAACACGAGTGTGAAATCATGCCTGGTTTAGGGCCAAAATGTGTTCCCAGAGCTTTGTTAGTGTGAAAAATATGCATAGAGCAGCCCATTCTAGTGAATGAACTGCCTTATGTGCGACACACATTTCTGCGCATGAACAACACTTTTTCAATCGCTAGCGGGAACACAAGCAATATGTGAACGGCCCGTAAGGTCCTTCAGAAGTCCTCCAGATGCAAAAACTCTTTTCCAATGAAACAAGTGAGGGGGCCATGAACTGAAAGCAGCCCTGGCCCGTGATACAATAAATCCATGGCTGTGCAAGAAATACAGGATGCAATCACTGCAACGCAATGGTCTTCTGTTCAGATCGCTCTTGGGAGATTAATTGACAGGTGGTGAGGGGGCATTGTATTTGCCTTGAACCCCACACCAGCGGGCACTTGCAGCGTGACCCCTTTCACATGAAAGGGTAACATTCAATGGGAGAGCTATGCCCCCTAAAAGCAGCAGAGGTATCATTCCCTGTGCGGCAAGTGTACACCCCTGGCCTCTGCTGCTAAAGGGAGTAGCAATTGGGGGGCGGTAAAAGCATGGCTAATCTGGGGGATTTTACTGCCCCCCAATGGCTAGTGTGAACAAGCCCTTAGTCTGCGGGTACCAATTAGTTCTTTTGCTGGGTTTCTTGGGAAAAGTGGGTGAGAGTTGGGAGATTGGCAATGAGCAGATCAGGGAAGTACATAAAGCAGCTCTCTATATGGATTGTAGTGGAATGAAATAAAAAGCACAATCCAAGTTGCTCAGTCTGGTTCATATCCTGTGTAAACAAGCACTTCATGTTTGCATAGAGAACAACTGTTTTCTGTGCCGTCCTGATGGGAATCGGATATTGGACCTTGCCAAGCAATGACTGCACGCTACAATCCTATAGATCACATCTGTCACTCACTTGTTTTAAGCAGAACTTCATCTAAAAATAACAATATAAAATGAAAAGATAAAATAATAAGAAAACAACTTTTGTTGCAATATTGACTGACAACCCGGAAAGAACCTCTGGTCCTCAAGGCCAGCATCATGCAACCCAACTTCCTCTGAGCCCAGGTCGTCCCAGCCCCTGACTGGGCAGTGAAAGGAGAAGCAGCACAGTGATGAGCTCATCTCTTTGTCACATCAGAATCTTTCTTTCCAGTACATGAACTGCTTGGCTGCGTGTGCTGCTTTTTACTTTCAGACTGCAGCCCTGCTGTACAGGAACTTCAAGAGGATGATACCAGCAGGGGCGGACTGACCATTTGGGCACTCGGGCACTGTCCAAGGGCCCGGGGTCAGTAGGGGGCCCCATGAGATGCGCCTGGTACCTTTCATAGGCTTTTTTGGGTGTGGTTTGAGTGTGAGCGAGGACACAGGGGCCCCATGATCCCCTAATGCCCGGGGCCCCATGAGTTGTCAGTCCACCCCTGGATACCAGCTAATTATACTGCATGCATTAATTACACTGTTCAACAAATTTTTATTTTTTGCCAGTTTTGGAAACAAAAGGATCCATTTCTTAATGAATTTCACATTCTGAGTTCAAATATAACAATGAAATTTGTCAATTGGCTCTAGTTTTTCTGTAAACGGAAAGTTTTCTACTATAGGCGTAATGACTACATAATGCACAATAATTATATAGATAGATGTCTTTCCACAAATATAAAGCAAGTGATATTGACTACATAACAAAGCCTAAATGGCATAATATATTGCATAGGATTACCAAGAAAAATGATAGCCATAAGCTAAGTTGAATCATTTTAATACTTAGGATTCTCACTAGTTTTGTCTTCAGTTTGTGTCGGTTTTGCTTCTCTTGGCTTTTCTCTTGTATTCGAGGAAAGGGCTATCTCTTACAACTGCACGTGACTACACACTTCAGGTTCTTCCTCACTTGACTCAACCACGAAGGATTCTGGTGCTTTAGGAATTGGTAGCCCCTCTCCATGAGGAACTGGACGTATTGCCGATGGAATATTTGGATAGTGCACAGATAACTTTTTCTTCTTATTTAGCCCTTTTACAATTGGAGGCACCATACAAAAGTAACAATTACTAACATGATCTGTTGGCTCTCTCCAAATCATTGGCACAGCGAAAGGCATAGATGCCTTTTTTCCATTCAACCATTGCTCCAGTGCCGTCCCACAAGAATTGCAGCATATATGTGGTGCCCAGCTCTTGTCCTGGTCTCCTATCTTGCAGCCAAAATACAAGTTGTAGGCTTTCTTAATCATTCCTGTTATCTTCCTTTTTTGTGAGATAAAAGTTATTTCACCGCAGATATAGCAGAAATTATCTGCTTTATTCACACAAGTTCGAGGCATTACTGAGTAGCCTATATAAGCATAAAACGAAATGTAAAGACGCTGTCCAACTACAATCAGCTACAGATACTGCAGCTTTTATGCAGTGAAGTGATGCAATTAAAGGCTAATATTGCATCATCTCAGTACACATGCAATTTTCTATTGGTCACCAGTATCAATTGCGCAATATGCAGCTGAAGTTGCATCATAATTTTGAATGGCTTACGTCATTAGATGGGTGAATATATCATGGAAACTAGAGCCAATCAACATTTTTATGGTCATTTTCATTTTCAGCACCCCAAAATTATGTAAGATTAGCTAATTTTATGCCCAAAACTTTTTACCTGTTGAACAGTGTTATATATTAATGATTGCAGTTGCGTTCATTCGTAAGAGTTAATATTCGTAAGACTCTCCTAAGAGTTAATATTTTAGGTGTTTATTGAGAAAAGTGTCAGCAGAAATGCACACGTTGTCTGCTTGATAGATCCTTGTGTGGTATTGTATGTTGCACCATTGTATTAATAGTACAGATGACACTGTACTACTTGTGGGGGGTGATGAAGATTTGTTTTTTTTACACTGATTGCTTTTACACCCATAAAGGCTATATAAGCAATAATTTCTCCTTCTCTCTGGCTGCATTCTTGCAGCCATTGAGAAATACTGTGTGCATTGTGATTGGTCACAGCTTGCCACATGGTACAAGACTGTTGTGAATAGCCCTGTACCATGTGATCTCTGTGATCATTCACAGATTTCACCCATAGTAAGCAGGGGCGGACTGACAACTCATGGGGCCCCCGGGCAATAGGGGTTCATGGGGCCCCTGTGTCCTTGTCCAAACTCAAAAAAGCCTATGAAAAAGGTACCAGGGGCAACTCATGGGGCCCCCTACTGACACCGGGCCCTCGGGCAGTGCCTGAGTTTCCAAATGGTCAGTCCGCCCCTGATAGTAAGCAATGATGTCAGAAGTGACATCTTGCTTACTACTATTCATGTGATCACTTATTGGCCAATCACTGATCACAGGATCCGGACCTCACACAGAGGTCCCGTACAGCGATCGGTGTTCGGACACTGCAGGCACCGGATCGCGGTGCCGCACACAGCCTATAAATGCAGGCACCGTTTATGAACAGCAACCCGCTCCTGCACTGCTCCGTCTGGCCGTTTATGTACATGGGCCGGACGGGAAGTGGTTAAGAGGCGATATCCTCTTATATACTTGTAGCTTTGTGACTTCAGTTGATTGGGGATTTGCGCATTGATCTTACATACATTATTAACCCCCATGCATCTGTGTGTTTACGTGCATGCCAAAATGCATGGTGCCACAGGACCATACAGTTCAGTGCAGCCAGATTTTGCAAAACGCTCATGGACTACTTTTGCGCATTTCTCACATGTAGGGCAGCCCATTAAACTGAATGAGCTGCCCTATAGGCAATGCATGAGAGCGTACGGGAAGCGTGCGGAAACACGTGCGCGCTCTGTTGCGCCTACATCGTGTGAACAGAGCCTAAAGGTCAATAGTACGATTGGCAGATAGTCTTGGTACGACGTTCCTAATAGATCAATCAAAACAATATTTCCTTCTGTTTAGTAATCTGCATACATTGGATGATATCATTGATAGAAATTTATTGACTTTTGTCTGTAGTTTTGTATGGCAATAAAGGGTCTTAAGGAGCATTAAACAAGAAAATAATATTTTCTTTTTAAATAATATTTTTTTGTGAAATTTGTACCTTAAGGCTCCATGTACACGGGACACTTCTGAACAGGGGCGGACTGACAACTCATGGGGTCCCCAGGCAATAGGGAATCATGGGGCCCCTGTGTCCTTGCCCAAACTCAAAAAAGCCTATGAAAAAGGTACCAGGGGCATCTCATGGGGCCCCCTACTGACCCTGAGCCCTCGAACAGTGCCCGAGTTTCCAAATGGTCAGTCCGACCCTGCTTCTGAACAATGGAAACTGATTGCTGGAAAACCTAGGTTAAAAAAAGTCTGTTTAGCCGCGTTTGCATACCTATATATTTGCATACCACATTTAGAAGCATTTTTTAAAGATAACCTCAGGAGACCTTCCAAAATGCCCAGAATGCACTGAAAAACAGTAAAAAATTAACTATTTCAGACATTTTGAGAGAAATAGAGAGAGCAGAAGCAGAGAGAGCAGTATGTGTGAAGATTAGCTGTCTTTTTTTTTGTGGTGTTTGGATGTGTTCCGGCTCATTTCTGTGCAGAAATTATTGCAGCAGTGTCGAACATATTTTCTTTCATGCGAAACCTCAAAGTATGGTCCATCTGAGTACCGGGAAAACACTTTGCATGCATTTTTTCATGATGAAAAAAGGCTCTGGACAGCATCTGGAAATAGAAGAGTTAAAAAAAATTTTCAAATGCAAACGCTTATAAATGAGTTTAGCCACATTTGCAAGCTTTTGGCGTTTGAAATGCTGATAAAATCTACTCCTGAACGCAAGTTTTCTGCGTTCAAAAAAACGACTGTAAACTCAAATGCCTGTAAAAGACGATGTGTACATGGACACATAGGAAAACATTAGGGAGAGTTCAGGGGCTGCTGAAAAAAACGCTCAACAGCTCCTAAATGTGAGTTTATCAGCTGCAGTGTACATGAGCCCTTAGGGTCAGTTCACACTGCATGCGTTTCAGTTGCTTTTTTCTGCATCAAAAATGCTCAGAAAGTAGGTTATATGGTTATCAATGTCATAGTTCACATCAGCGCTTGCAGTTCCAGTGCATTCCGGTTGCAGAAAAAAAAGTAGAACGGGCTGCATTTTTCCTGCACAGAACTGTACTGGAACACGGTAAAACGCATATAAAACGCACTGGAATGCACCAAAACTCACCAAACATGCTCTGGAACGCACACGTCCCTATTTAAGTTGAAGAAAAAGAGAGGGGAAAAAAATAAACTGGAACGCATCAAAAATGCACTGGAACGCACCAAATACATGTCAAAATGCGCAATGGGAAACACATCCAGAACGCATCTGGACTGCGTTTCTATGGTGTGAACCGGCTCTACAAGTCCTAAAAAAATTCCCCTTATTTGGTTTGATCTCAAGAAACGCAAAGAAGAGGCAAATGAAACATTTGGTGTGTGAATGAGCCCCAACACTCATTTAGTTGTATGTTGGGTGACAGGTCCTCTTGAAACCATCTGCTGCCGGTAATGTGTGGCATATATTAGAGACCCAATTACCGCTAATTATGTTTTGACTCCATACTGACATGCATCCCTTTGTATTTGCAGACTGTATACGCCCTCCTTCATCGCCCTGGCTGCCAGCCTCGTTTGCTGTGTCATCGTTTTAATTTACATACCGGTACAAACCAAGAAATCGCAAGGCGAGCCCGCCGCTGAACAGAGTAAGGCTTTGTCATTACACGTTAATCGCTTCAGGCCTGATCATATCATTCTGGGAATTTACACCCTCACCAACCGCCAATTTCCATTCCAGGTAAACCCAAGTCTACCAGCGTCTTCAGTGTCGGAGAACTGCTCAGGCTCATGAATTATCCTGGAGTCATGCCGGTGTTCATAGTGAAGGTTCTCTCTGCTTTCCCGATTGGTAATAATTAGGAACAAAAATATACATTTCATTTCCATTGTCATTGTAAAAAGAGTGTGATAGGACAGCATCAGGAGTAAAGTCTAAGGCTCCATTCACACTTCATGTTTCCTGAACGCGATACAAAACATGTTTAGGAAACGCGTTGCAAACATGTGTCATGCTTGTAGTGCCATTAAAGTGTTACTAAACCCGAGACTCTGCATTCACTATATCTGGCCTCCCCGGACCCTGCATTCACCATATCTGGTCTCCCTGGACCCTGCATTCACTATATCCGGCCTCCCCGGACCCTGCATTCACTATATCCGGCCTCCCCGGACCCTGCATTCACTATATCCGGCCTCCCCGGACCCTGCATTCACTATATCCGGCCTCCCCGGACCCCGCATTCACCATATCTGGTCTCCCCGGACCCCACATTCACTATATCCGGTCTCCCCGGACCCCGCATTCACTATATCCGGCCTCCCCGGACCCTGCATTCACTATATCCGGTCTCCCTGGACCCTGCATTCACTATATCCGCTGTCCCCGGACCCTGCATTCACTATATCCGGTCTCCCCGGACCCTGCATTCACTATATCCGCTCTCTCCGGACCCTGCATTCACTATATCCGCTCTCCCCGGACCCTGCATTCACTATATCCGGTCTCCCCGGACCCTGCATTCACCATATCTGGTCTCCCCGGACCCTACATTCACTATATCCGGCCTCCCCGGACCCTGCATTCACTATATCTGGTCTCCCCGGACCCTACATTCACTGTATCTGGTCTCCCTGGACTCTGCATTCACTATATCCGGTCTCCCTGGACCCTGCATTCACTATATCCGGTCTCCCCGGACCCTGCATTCACTATATCCGCTCTCTCCGGACCCTGCATTCACTATATCCGCTCTCCCCGGACCCTGCATTCACTATATCCGGTCTCCCCGGACCCTGCATTCACCATATCTGGTCTCCCCGTACCCTACATTCACTATATCCGGCCTCCCCGGACCCTGCATTCACTATATCCGGTCTCCCCGGACCCTGCATTCACTATATCCGGTCTCCCTGGACCCTGCATTCACTATATCCGCTCTCCCCGGACCCTGCATTCACTATATCCGCTCTCCCGGACCCTGCATTCACTATATCTAGTCTCCCTGGACTCTGCATTCACTATATCCGGTCTCCCCGTACCCTGCATTCACTATATCCGGTCTCCCTGGACCTTGCATTCACTATATCCGGTCTCCCCGGACCCTGCATTCACTATATCCGCTCTCCCCGGACCTCGCATTCACTATATCTGGTCTCCCCGGACCCTGCATTCACTATATCCGGTCTCCCTGGACCCTGCATTCACTATATCCGCTCTCCCCGGACCCTGCATTCACTATATCCGCTCTCCCCGGACCCTGCATTCACTTTATCCGGTCTCCCACAGTACACAGAACATGGCAATGCAATTATTTTAGTAAATATAAACTGCCAAATACCTTTTCTCATCAGCAATATATAGCTGTCTTGTTATTTCTATCAGTGTCCAGCTGAGCACTGGTTAAAGCTTATAGGAGGAGTTTTCATTCTCCTCTGACTGTCCTATGAGGCTGCATAACTCCTGACCCTCTGTCTGGACAGTGCTGATTGGCCCTGTGCTGATCATATGTACCCTCCCCTCCACCAAGAGAAAAAAATCAAAAACCGCTTTAGCCATACACACCAAACTGAGCATGTTCAGAGTGACTCCTAGAGCTCTGTGCTATCAACAGATGGATTGGGGACAGAAGAAGAATGGGAGGACACAGGGAGGGGAAGAGCCAGGCTTTGTGTGCACAACAGGGACTGCCCACCTCTGGAGGGGTGACACCACATGTTACCGCAGATCTGATCCATCTTGCGGGGATTGTCGGCTTACTTTAAAACTTTTTGGTGTCACCCCGTGAGATAGGTGTCACCTGATGCGGCGTGCACCCCCCTCACCCACCTAGGGACACCACTGCCCTCCAGCAAGTGTAATTTTCAGGCAATCTTTCCAAGGGCCCCCAGCCCAGCAGCTGCTGAGGCCTAGACAGCCACTTCTTGACCCTCTGTCTATCTCCTAGGAGCAACAACCCACCCATGTGAACTGGAACCCTCCCTGATGAGAAGAAATTCCTCTTTACAATCCTCCTGCCCATTTTTCATCTCCCCAGCCACCTTCTGGATGCACTCCACAAATCTAGCCTTTATGGAAGAGTGGCAAGAAGAAAGCCATTGTTGAAAGAAAGCCACAAGAACTCCCGTTTGCAGTTTGCGAGAAGCCATGTGAAAACTAACACTGCACATCACTCTGAACACACCATCCCCACCGTGAAACATGACGGTGGCAGCATCATGTTGTGGGGATGTTTTTCTTCAGCAGGGACAAGGGAGCTGGTCAGAGTTGATGGGAAGATGGATGGATAAAGAGCAATCTTAGATAAAAACCTGTTAGAGTCTGCAAAAGACTTGAGACCAGAGTGGAGGTTCCCCTTCCAGCAGGACAAGGACCTGAAACATCCAGCCAGAGCTACAATGGAATGGTTTAGATCAAAGCATATTCATGTGTTAGAATGGCCCAGTCACAGTCCAGACCCAAATCCAATGGAGAATCTGTGGCAAGACTTGAAAATTTCTGTTCCCAGACGCTCTCCATCCAATCTGACAGAGCTTGAGCGATTCTGCCAAGAAGAATGGGCAGAAAAGTCCCTCTCTAGATGTGCAAAGAGACATCCCCAAAAAGACTTGCAGCTGGAATTGCAGTGAAAGGGGGTCCTACAAAGTATTGACTCCGAGGGGCTGAATACAAATGCCACCACACTTATCACATATTTATTTGTAAAAAAAAATGTTGAAACCCATTTCTCATTTTCCTTCCACTTCACAATTATGTGCTACTTTGTGTTGGTCTATCACATCAAAACCCAATAAAATACATTGATGTTTTTGGTTGTAACGTGACAACATGGGGAACATTTCAAGGGGTGTGAAGACTTTTTCATGGCACTGTAAATAACAGGTTCACTCTTATAGACGGCTGAGCAGCAATACATGCTTCTATTCGCTTCCCTGCTGCTCTGCTTGACCACACTGGGTACGAAGGTGACTCGCTCCTTGGTAGTTGGCTGCATAGGTACCCAGCTCTGTCATGTGGGGGCGGGGAGACATTCCCTGTGTAAGCTCCAAGTCATGGTTTGAAGTGTTGTTTATTTCTACCTAAAATACAGACTTCCATTTTATTTTATTATTTATTTATTTCAGGTACTTATATAGCGACGTCAATTTACGGAGCACTTTACATATATATTGTACATTCACATCCAAGGGCGGACTGACAACTCATGGGGCTCCAGGGCAATAAGGAATCATGGGGCCCCTGTGTCCTTGCCCACACTCAAACCACACCCAAAAAAGCCTATAAAAGGTACCAGGGGCATTTTTATGGGGCCCCCTACTGACCCCGGGCCCTTGGGCAGTGCCTGAGTGCTTGAATGGTCAGTCCACCCCTGTTCATATCAGTCCCCAACCTTCAAGGGGCATACAATCTAAGGTCCCTAACCCTCAAGGGGTGTACAATCTAAGGTCCCTAACCCTCAAGGGGTGTACAATCTAAGGTCCCTAACCCTCAAGGGGTGTACAATCTAAGGTCCCTAACTTACATTCATACATACACATATTAGGGACAATTTAGACAGGAGCCAATTCACCTACCAGCATGTCTTTGGAGTGTGGGAGGAAACCGGAGTACCCAGAGGAAACCCACGTAGGCACAGGGAGAACATGCAAACTCCAGGCAGGTGGTGCCGTGGATGGGATTCGAACCAATGACCCTAGTATTATACTTTGTGTCTCCGCAGGTGTCTTCATGCTCATGTTTCCCATCATTTCCGTTGACTTCTTTGGTCTTAATGCGGCCACGGCTGGATATTTAATGTCCTATTTTGGCATTTTGCAGCTGGTAAGTAAACACACTGCGATTCATGTAAATTGCTACTTCCTACCCATCCTACAGGATGCAGGTTTTCAGGCTGTCACTCACTATAAGCCCCCTTTCCCCCTGGTGTTTACAGGGTGTGTGTGTGTGTGCGTGTGCACAGGCGCGCGCACTGGGAATACAGCATATGAGAGTTTAGCTGCTAAAACTCCCTATCAATCATGCAATGCTCTCTCATTGTGAATGATCTGGCTCTGGAAGGTCATGTGTTCACTCAACTAAAGCATGGTTTGAAAAAAAATGGGTGCATGCCTGTAAATGAAGAAAAGGGTGAACTTAGCTTTTAAGCACCTGCCTAGGCTTCCTTGTGGATAATCTGGCTTTGCTAGGTCATAGAATTACTGCCGTGCCATGCCATGCCATTGGCTCCTGTGTAGGTTGTCTTGTAAATGATCCAACTCTACTAGACCACGTGATCACTCAGCCACTGCCACACCATGGCATCAGCTCCTACCTAGGTTGCCTTGTGATTGGTCCAACTTTGCTAGGTCAGGTGATCACTCAACTACTGCCAGGCCAAGCCATAGGCTCCTGCATAGGTTTTTTTGTCAATGATCTAACTCTGCAAGGTCATGTGATCACTTAATCACTGCCATGCCATGCCATCAGCTCTTGGCTAGGTTGCCTTGTGAATGATGGGGATCAGCTGGATCATGTAATTACTCAAGCACTGGCACGTCATGCCATATGTTCCTGCCTAGGTTGCCTTGTGATTAATTCAGCTCTGCTAGGTCATGTGATCACTCAGTTACTGCCAGGACAAGTCATAGGCTCCTGCTTAGGTTTTCTTGTCAATGATCTAACTCTGCAAGGTCATGTGATCACTTAACCACTGCCATGCCATGCCTTCAGCTCTTGTCTAGGTTGCCTTGTGAATGATGGGGCTCAGCTGGATTATGTTATTACTCAAGCACTGGCACTTCATGCCATAGGTTCCTGCCTAGGTTGCCTTGTGAATGATCCAGCTCTGCGAGGTCATGGGACCACTCAACTACTGCCAGGCCAGGCCATAGGCTCCTGCTTAGGTTTTCTTGTCAATGATCCAACTCTGCAAGGTCATGTGATCACTTAACCACTGCCATGCCATCAGCTCTTGCCTAGGTTGCCTTGTGAATGATGGGCCTCAGCTGGATCATGTAATCACTCAAGCACTGGCACTTCATGCCATAGGTTCCTGCCTAGGTTGCCTTGTGAATGATCCAGCTCTACTAGGTCATGGGACCACTCAACTACTGCCAGGCCAAGCCATAAGCTCCTGCTTACGTTTTCTTGTCAATGATCCAACTCTGCAAGGTCATGTGATTACTTAACCACTGCCATGCCATGCCATCAGCTCTTGCCTAGGTTACCTTGTGAATGATGGGGCTCAGCTGGATCATGTAATTACTCAACCACTTCCACGCCATGCCATAGGTTCCTGCCTAGGTTGCCTTGTGAATGATCCAGCTCTACTAGGTCATGGGACCACTCAACTACTGCCAGGCCAAGCCATAGGCTCCTGCTTAGGTTTTCTTGTCAATAATCCAACTCTGCAAGGTCATGTGATCACTTAACCACTGCCATGCCATGCCATACCTTCAGCTCTTGCCTAGGTTGCCTTGTGAATGATGGGGCTCATCTGGATCATGTAATTACTCAAGAACTGGCACGCCATGACATAGGTTCTTGCCTAGGTTGCAGGAACCTAGACAGGAACCTATGAATGATCATTTGTGAATGATCCAGCTCTGCTAGGTCATGGGACCACTCACCTACTGCCAGGCCAAGCCATAGGCTCCTGCTTAGGTTTTCTTGTCAATGATCCAACTCTGCAAGGTCATGTGATTACTTAACCACTGCCATGCCATGCCTTCAGCTCTTGCCTAGGTTGCCTTGTGAATGATGGGGCTCAGCTGGATCATGTAATTACTCAACCACTTCCACGCCATGCCATAGGTTCCTGCCTAGGTTGCCTTGTGAATGATCCAGCTCTGCTAGGTCATGGGACCACTCAACTACTGCCAGGCCAAGCCATAGGCTTCTGCTTAGGTTTTCTTGTCAATGATCCAACTCTGCAAGGTCATGTGATCACTTAACCACTGCTATGCCATGCCATACCTTCAGCTCTTGCCTAGGTTGCCTTGTGAATGATGGGGCTCAGCTGGATCATGGTATTACTGAAGCACTGGCACGCCATGCCATAGCTTCCTGCCTAGGTTGCAGGAACGTCACTGTAAATGTAGGAAATTTCTTTAGCCTGGGTCTTGGAACCGACACAAGTTGAAAAAAATGGGAGCGTCCCTGTAAATGTAGGAAATTTCTTTAGCCTGGGTCTTGGAACCCGGCAGCCTGTGTCCCTGTATAGTCTAACATTTGCTTTAGCCCTGAGTCACGGCATGCCAGTCTATTTTTATCTATTCGATCTTTCTTTTCTGTTTGTGTCATTACCGCAGAAATATTAAATAGGACATTTTTTGAAAAGGCTGTGTTTACTTCAAACTGTCCCGTGTTTGGACATACAACACCGGAGCCTGTAAATAGCGGAAGTGTACACACGCCATGTTTTCCTACACAACGCAAACAGATGGGCCGCCGATAATGCCTCAGATGGAGTTTTAATAGTAAATAAAAGATCAGAGGAGGATATTATCTTCATAACACGCTGGGACCATAAACATCCCGGCTGACGGAATTCGGATGTCTCCGGGCGTAGCGATGTGGGAAACAGAAAGCAGATTCTGACAGTAGCAAAGATTGCAAAATACTGTAAAAGGTTAAAGCTAAAGTTTAATCTGCCTTAATTTTGCCTTCCCTGATTTCTCCTTTACCCTCATCAACTTGATAATGACATTTTTAAATAAAACCTTTCCATTTTCATTACATTTTAGATCCGGTGATGGCATTACTGGGACTTTGTGCTTCTCTATGCAATACAGACAGATCATGGCTGGTGGGAGGGGCCAGCAGGGTGCTTTACATAGCATCCTGAAAACATCACAGCACCCTCCTTCAGTACTCCTCTCAAGAGCCTTTAACCCAGGCAGGGGCGGACTGACCATTTGGAAACTCGGGCACTGCCCGAGGGCCCGGGGTCAGTAGGGGGCCCCATGAGATGCCCCTGGTACCTTTTTCATAGGCTTTTTTGAGATTGGGCAAGGACACAGGAGCCCATGATCCCCTATTGCCCGGGGGCCCCATGATTTGTCAGTCCGCCCCTGAACCCAGGTTCACACCCATGCAAGTTGCATTTGAGGCGTTTCTGTTTTGCGTCTTGCTTTTTTTTTATGCTTTTTTTTTCATTTTTTAAATTTTTTCTTGTTGCTAGGCAGATTTAAAACATAAAATGCTAAACGCAGCAAAAACGCAGCAGAAATGCAATACATGCTTTTCTGAAGCGTTCCCATTGAAGTCTATAGAACCAAAAGCGCTTTAAAAAAAAAATGTCCCTGACCCTTTCCAAAAAACGCAGCGGGTGAAAACACGGAGATGTGAACCTGTCCCATAGGAAATCATGTTAAATGGACTGTACTGCGTTTCTGCAAAACGCTGCAGGAAACGCTTAGGTGCAGGGGCGGACTGACCATTTGGAAACTCGGGCACTGCCCGAGGGCCCGGGGTCAGTAGGGGGCCCCATGAGATGCCCCTGGTACCTTTTCCATAGGCTTTTTGGAGTTTGGGCAAGGTCACAGGGGCCCCATGATCCCCTATTGCCCGGGGGCCCCATGAGTTGTCAGTCCGCCCCTGCTTAGGTGTGAACCTAGGGTCAGTCCTGATGCAAGCAGTGGGTTGGCTTCTGGGAGGAGTTATGCAAAGTGTTTAAATCGGTATGGAGGAGTGGGAGTTCCTAGACAGGAGTGGGAGGTCCTAGACAGCCAACATTTGCATGCAGCCCCCCCCCCCAGGCAATGCCCTCTTGTGATGCTGAGTCTCCATTAATGGAAAGACCTAAATGCAATGAATGAAAGGGGCATGCCAAGGAGAATCAGGCTGTTTGACTTGCTGCAGCTTCTAATGCACACTGTTAGAAGCCCACAGTGTGCACTGAAATCAAACTAAACTATTTCAGTACAGGAGAGGAATGCCCACTCCTCCAGACTGACATCCACCCATCAAGGTATTTTGATATTTGCATAACTCCTCCCAAGATCCAGGTCTGCATGCAAATATCTGTCTAGAAACGCCCACTCGTCCATACTAATTAAGGCACTTTGTATATCTCCTCTCCAGAGGCAGCCTGCCTGCACTGCTTACATCAGGACCAAGAGGAGTACTGAGGCAGGGTGCTGTGATATTTCCGGGAAGCTATGTACAGCACCCTGCCAGCTCCTCCCATCTGCCATCATCTGCCTGCATTGCATTGAGAAGTACAGAGCAATCATTTCTCCTTCTCTCTGGCTGCATTCTTGCAGCCATTAAGAAATACTGTGTGCATTATGATTGGTCACAGCTTGCCACATGGACTGTTGTGAATGGCCCTGTACCATGTGATCTCTGTGATCATTCAGAGATTTCACACATAGTAAGCAGGGGCGGACTGACAACTCATGGGGCCCCCGGGCAATAGGGGATCATGGGGCCCCTGTGTCCTCGCCTCAAAAATGCCTATGAAAAAGGTACCAGGGGCATCTCATGGGGCCCCCTACTGACCCTGGGCCCTCGGGCAGTGCCTGAGTTTCCCAATGGTCAGTTTGCCCCTGGTACAGAGACCCAGTGATGTCATCACTGGGTCTAGAATACGGTACATAATGAAATCTCAAAACGTTTTATTTAAGAATGTAATTAGCATGCTGAGGAGAGGGAGGGAGGAACCAGAGAAAGCAAAATAAAAGCAGATTTCACTTACATTCACATGCATATGGTTTATGGTATATCTGTTAAAATACTTTTGTTACATTGTAGTATGTTTAACTGAAAATGTAAATACATTTTATAATACAGATAAATTAATTGACCATGGTGACAATGTTCTACGGTTCTGTATTGGGAACAGTTGAATGTCATTTTATATACAGGCGTACGAATTTAATGTGTTCTGCTGGACGTTTCGAATTGAGAAAAATTTGTTAACCGAAACACAGTTTCCCATAGGAATGCATTGAAAACCAATAAATCCGTTCCCGAGGTCAGAAAAAAGTAAAAAAAAAGTCTTTTATCTGTTCAAAACTCTGTAGAAAGTGCACTTTAAAGGCAACAATACTGTACAGGGACATGATTAACCTCCCTAGCAGTATGATTATGTCAATATTTCTGTGCTCAAAGTGGTACATTTTTTTGCATGGAAATATGTTGTTTTTTTATTGTAGGCCTGTAATTTTTAGGAATAACTCACTGAAATCTGTCTGAACAAGAGTCTAATAAACATCCCGGGTAGGATAAAATTTGAAACACGAAATCATAAATTATTGTATAATAAATAATCATAAAAAATAATAATATAATAATAATAAATTTAATTCAATAATATAATCAAACCAAAAACACTGAAATGTGAAATAGAGCGCCAAGTTCGCACATCACTGAGCAAAGTCGCAGAATCGTTTTCAGTGTCTGATGAGGAATTTCCCCCACGAATCATTATCACTCAATTCTGCAAGTGGTTCTGATTTACTATCGCTGTTCTCTAGCCGGTCTAAAACCGCTTTTGACCTAAAGGGACGCTTTTTGGACCCCATGGACGTTTCTCAGTTTCCAGGCAGAAAGAACAGTAAAAATGCAGGCAGGGCGCCGGACAAAGCACTCGGGACACAATGTATGTGAAATGGTTTGATACAGGAATGTTATACTATGTGATTTTAGTGTATTGAGTGAATGTCACTTTTTTACATTTTTAAATTTCCCGCCGTTCCGTCCCCCGTATGTCCCGACGTCGCTGGGAATGGAACCCGAAAGACAGAGGCTGGCATCCACCGGAGGACATTGCCGGGGACCAGGGGCGGACTGACCATTTGGAAACTCGGGCACTGCCTGAGGGCCCGGGATCAGTAGGGGGCCCCATGAGATGCCCCTGGTACCTTTTTCATAGGCTTTTTTGAGTTTGGGCAAGGACACAGGGGCCCCATGTTCTCCTATTGCCCGAGGGGCCCCATGAGTTGTCAGTTTGCCCCTGCCAGGGACACTGCAGGGGGGACATCGCGGGAGCGCAGGACAAGGTAAGTGCAGAAGAGATCCCAGAGCAGCGCTGCAAGGTATTCCCAAGTGTAGCTCGGGGTTACCACTTTTGGTACTGAAACTTTGCTACACTCGGGAATACTGCCAGGGAGGTTAAAGGCATCAATACTGTACAGGGACATGATTAAAAAAAAATTTGTAAATGCGTTGAAAACCAATTAATCCTTTCCGGAGGTCAGAAAAAAGTAAAAAAAAAGTATTTTATGCGTTCAAAACTCTTTATAAAGTGCACTTTAAAGGCACGGGGCCGGTGATATAAAAGATTCGTATTGCAAAAAAATTTCGTAAACTTAGGCATTATTCTCAATGGATTTTCATTCATAAACCAAAAATTACGTTAACCGAGGCGTTCGTAAACCAAGGCATGCCTGTATTTTTTATTATTATTTTGTTATATATATATATATTTATTATTATATTATAATGTTATATATTATGTATTTATATTATAATATGTTATATAATGTCCCTGGAAATAATTTTAGGAGACATATGTTTATATTATGCCCCCCACCCCCCTCCCCCTCCCCAGCACACAGGGGCCCCAGTCACTGGTGGAGGGGCCCCTGTCACTGGTGTGGCCCCGAGCTTCTCAGGACAGAATCCTTTATGGCAGCTGTGAAAGAACAGTCTGTGTTTGGGGTGATTTGGCCCCTCGGCATGTACACAGAGATCTGGGTGGTTGTTATTTCACGCAGAGCTCATTTCCTTCCTCTTTTGTTTACAATTGACAAAACGCATTCCTGACGAGCTGATATTTTTCTTTGTTTGTGCTTCAAAGACTACAAAGTTCAGCTGAAAAAAAGTAGAAAAAAACTTATCTCTGTGAACTCAAATAGTATCTAAACCCAACAATGAACTTCTCTTATTTAGGCTCTCTCGGTCTGTTAAATATATATAAAAAAAAAAAACCTGTTGATCCTGCCAGAAGTACTATATCCTGGGCCGTCTGATGGGTTATCTCAAACAATGTTATCAGGAAGTGTTAGGGCTACAGATCCCCCCCCCCCTTGTTATGGAGATGAGGAAAAGTGGAGGTGTTCTGTACTTCTGAATAAGGAAGTAACAAATAACAAGGTGCAAAAGGAGAAAGTGAGCTAACCCATCCCCAGTCTATTCAAAAAGAAGAAAAAATGGCTGGAGTTTCACTTTGGGGTTATTTACTAAAGCTGAAGAGTGTAAAATCCGGTCCAGCTCTGCATAGAAACCAATCAGCTTCCAGGTTTTATTGTCAACGCTTAATTGAAAAAAACTGAAGTTAGAAGCTGATTGGCTGCCATGCACAGCATGCTCCAGTTTTCGTAAGTCTCCCCCTTTAAATTTCACTCTTCAGTTGCACTGACAATGCAGTAAGGCGAAAAGGACCATTTGCCACCCTATGTGAGTTGGCAGCAGAACTGATCACCCCGGTGACATAATATGGCAGTTTGAAGTGGAATTGATTCGCCTCTGGCTGTCCTCTCTTGTGCTCTGTGCAATCAAATATTCCTTTTCCAGGGAAAACACAAATGTATTTGGAAACCTCTGAAATCAAAAGAGCTTTTATTGGGCGGAAGTTTTTCTAAATTCTACTGGAACTGTGACTGTCCTGTCAATGTATCATTGTGTGTCCATGTGTGGTGTGTTGTCTTCCATTGTATGCAATGCATAGAGGGGTCTCTATAGACATCACATATGTGAGCTGTGTAGGTCTGTGTCTGTCTCCGACTGTCTCTTCTCCTACAAACAGCTATGAGCTGATGGGGTACTCCCCAGGTCTGTGCTATGAAGAGAAAAGCAGAATTTCTACTGCTTCTCCGGGAAATGCAATATTCATTGCTCATACAGCATCTATTTATCTATCTATCTATCTATCTATCTATCTATCTATCTATCTATCTATCTATCTATCTATCTATATATCTGTCTGTCTATCTATCTATCTATCGTTCTGTCAAGCTATCTGTCTATTTCATGATTCAGCCTTATCTTCTTCCATCTTTTTTATCTCCTTCCTTCATTCCTTCCTTCCTTACCGCCCCTCCTCCCATCATTCCTTTCCTCTCTTCTCTCTCCTTTTCTGTTTTATTCCTTCTTTCCTTCCTTCTTTATTTGTATCCTATTCTCTATCCTTCCTTCCCTTTTTACCTCCCTCCCTCTTTCCTTCTTTCCTCCTCCCATCTCTCCATTTTTCCTTCCCTCTCTCCTTTTTCCTCTATCCTTCCTTCTCTCCTTCCTTCTTTCCCTCCATTTCTCTATTCTTTTATCCTTCCCTCCTTTCTTCTATTAATTCTTTCATCTTTCTATCCCTTTATCCTTTCTTTCTTTCTTTCTTTTCCTTTATCCTTCCTTCCATTCCCTCCTTCCTTTTTTCTTACCTCCTTCTCTCAACCCCGCCGGTTTCCACTTTCCTTACTTCCCTCCCTTCTTTCCTCTATCCTTTCTTCTGTTCTTGCTTTCAGGATAGAAGATAGTAAGGAAGTATAGAAGAATGAACTTCCTTCCTTCCTTACTATCTTCTATCTGTTATTCCTGCCATACTTCTTTCCTTTTCTCTATCCTTCCTACCTTCCTTCCTTCCTTCCTTCCTTCCTTTCCTCTATTCTTTCTTCTGTCCTTCCTTTCAGGATAGAAGATAGTAAGAAAGGAAGGACAGAAGGAAGAATTTCTATCCTTCTTTCCTTCCTTACTATCTTCTATCCGTCATTCCTGCCTTACTTATTTCATTTCTTCTGTCCTTCCTTTCTGCCTTCCTTCCTTTCTTTTCTCTTTTCTTCCTTTCTTTCCTCCTTGCTTTCCTGTAACCTTCTGTCCAACTTTCCACCCATTCTTCCTCACTTCCCTCTATCCTTCCCTTCTTCTATTCATCCATTCTTCCTCACTGATCTCTATTCTTCCTTCTTTTTAATCTATCCATCCATTCTTCTTAACTTCCGTCTCTCCTTCCTTCTTTTCATCTATCCATCCATTATTTCTCACTTCCCTCTTTCCTTCCTTCCTTTCTTCTATCCATCCATTCTTTCTCACTTCCCTCTCTCCTTCCTTCTTTTCATCTATCCATCCATTATTTCTCACTTCCCTCTCTCCTTCCTTCCTTCCTTTCGTCTATCCAGCCATTCTTCCTCACTTCCCTTTCTCATTCCTTCCTTTCTTCTATCCATCCATTATTCCTCACTTCCCTCAATCTTTCCTTTTTTCCATCCATCCATTCCCCCTTGCTTCCTCTATCCTTCCATCCCTTTTTATATCAATCCTTTCTTTCCAATTCTTCCTTCCTTGCTTTCCTCCTTTCCTCTCTCCTTCCTTCATTCCTTAATTCAGTGTTTCTCAATTCCAGTCCTCATGGACCCCCAACAGGTCATGTTTTCAGGATTTCCATTATTTTGCACAGGTGATTTGATCAGTTTCACTGCCTTAGTAGTTACCACAGCTGTTTCATCTGAGGGAAATCCTGAAAACATGACCTGTTGGGGGTCCATGAGGACTGGAGTTGAGAAACACTGCCTTAATTGCAGCACTGATGTCTTGGATACAACTTGCAGCATGGACATTATCTGCATAGTATTGGTTCTTTCTTCCAGTGTTTTTGTCTAATTTTTTTCCCACGATCCAAAAAAGCATTCTTGAAGGTCAATTCACTTCCACCCAGAGCAGCCCTAGGGACTGTATGCCCTGGTAATAAGAAGACATTTCATTCTCTGCTGCCACAGGGAATGGTGTGAATGTTCAGTGTGCTCTGTAAAATGGTATAGATCATGTACAGATCAGTGTATATAATGTAGAGTATATAATGTGGTGCAGATTAGGGGCGGACTGACCATTTGGAACTCGGGCACTGCCCGAGGGCCCGGGGTCAGTAGGGGGCCCCATGAGATCCCCTGGTACGGCTTTTTTGAGTTTGGGCAAGGTCACAGGGGCCCCATGATCCCCTATTGCCCGGGGGCCCCATGAGTTGTCAGTCCGCCCCTGGTGCAGATAGATCTGTATATTTGATGGAGGTAGGTAATGCAGATAGATCAGTGTTTATAATGGAGGTAGGTGGTACAGATAGATCAGTGTATATAGTGGAGATGAGTGGTGCAGATAGTTTAGTGTATATGATGATGGAGGTAGGTGGTGCAGGTAGATCATTGTATATGATGGAGGTAGGTGGTACAAATAGATCAATGTATATAATGGAGGTAGGTGGTGCAGATAGAACAGTGTATATGATGGAGGTAGGTGGTACAGATGGATCAGTGTATATGATGGAGGTAGGTGGTGCAGACAGATCAGTGTATATAATGGAGGTAGGTGGTGCAGATAGAGCAGTGTATATGATGGAGGTAAGTGGTACAGATAGATCAGTGTATATGTTGGAGGTAGGTGGTACAGATAGATCAGTGTATATGATGGAGGTATGTGGTACAGATAGATCAGTGTATATGATGGAGGTAGGTGGTGCAGATAGATCAGTGTATATGTTGGAGGTAGGTGGTACAAACAGATCAGTGTATATGATGGAGGTAGGTGGTACAAACAGATCAGTGTATATGATGGAGGTAGGTGGTACAGATAGATCAGTGTATATGATGAAGGTAGGTGGTACATACAGATCAGTGTATATGATGGAGGTAAGTGGTACAGATAGAGCAGTGTATATGTTGGAGGTAGGTGGTACAGATAGATCAGTGTATATGATGGAGGTAGGTGGTACAGATAGATCAGTGTATATGTTGGAGGTAGGTGGTACAGACAGATCAGTGTATATGATGGAGGTAGGTGGTACAGATGGATCAGTGTATATGATGGAGGTAGGTGGTACAGACAGATCAGTGTATATGATGGAGGTAGGTGGTACAGATAGATCAGTGTATATGTTGGAGGGAGGTGGTACAGACAGATCAGTGTATATGATGGAGGTAGGTGGTACAGATAGATCAGTGTATATGATGGAGGTAGGTGGTACAGATAGATCAGTGTATATGTTGGAGGTAGGTGGTACAGACAGATCAGTGTATATGATGGAGGTAGGTGGTACAGATAGATCAGTGTATATGATGGAGGTAGGTGGTACAGATGGATCAGTGTATATGATGGAGGTATGTGGTACAGACGGATCAGTGTATATGATGGAGGTAGGTGGTACAGATGGATCAGTGTATATGATGGAGGTGAGTGGTACAGATAGATCATTGTATATGTTGGAGGTAGGTGGTACAGATAGATCAGTGTATATGATGGAGGTAGGTGGTACAGATAGATCAGTGTATATGATGGAGGTAGGTGGTACAGATGGATCAGTGTATATGATGGAGGTAGGTGGTACAGATAGATCAGTGTATATGATGGAGGTAGGTGGTACAGATGGATCAGTGTATATGATGGAGGTAGGTGGTACAGATGGATCAGTGTATATAATGGTGGTGCAATCTCTACAGTGCTCTATATTTGTATCTCAGTCTCTACACTCTCACACCTACAATCCTATTAGTAAAATGGATTCCCCCATTCTGGGATGACCGGTGACCGGGGGTCTGTCTGTCAGGTGAGCTCCGGGACATGTGATCTGGCGATGGAATTTAGGAATCAGAAATGCGGTCAGGAATGCGGCCCTGCCTTGCGTGCTCTTTGCTCACCTCACTGGCTTTGTACGGCCGCAGGGCTTCCTCTTGGGCCAGTGTGACACAGGAGCGGCCTATTGTTAGCTCACATGGGTGGCATTACATACAGCGACTCCTGTGTATAGTGCAGCTTTATTATGCGTCTGTACATGTCATCCAGGCGGGGTTCCCCCGCTCCTATTGTGTGAGGATTGTTCTCTTTGCAGTGAATGGCTCGGCCTTGTTCTCACACTTGTAGTCAGACTGTGAGAAAAGGCTAACATTTCACTGCATGGAAATGGGCAACCCGATATCTCCTGTCCTGGCCTGGGATCTCACTCCAGGTCCCACGTCTGGTGGGGAAGCAGATATCGTACATCCGGATTTACTTATACCTGGAAACAGCAAAAGACTGCAATCGTTTTTCATGTGACTATTTCATTTAATAAAGGCTTCAGTGGGGTTCAGGTTTAAATTCACAATTTTAGGACTTTAGAATGGTCTCAACCATCACGCTGCAACCCAAACCAAGACACAAAATCATTCATGCCTATCTATCATCTGTCTGTATATTGTGTCTGCCAATCTGTCTATTTTTGAGTCTTCTTTTACCTCCTTCCTTTCTTTTATTCCTCATTCCTTCCTTCTCTCCTATACTCTATCCATCCTTCCTCCCATTTTCCTATTTCTTTTTTTCTTTTCTTTTTTTCCTCTTTTTTCATCTGCTTCATGCTAATCTTTCTTTCTCCTTTCCCTCCTTCCTCCTTTCCTTTCTCTCTTGTTTCCTTTTCTTCCTTCTATCCTTTTCCTTCCTTCCTTCCTTAATTCACTTCCATTCCCTTCCCTTCCTTCATTTCCTTCCCTTGCTTCATTTTCTTTCTTTCACCCCTTCCTTCCTTCTTTTTCTCCAACTTTCCTTCCCTCAATCCTTCTTTCTTTCCATCTTTCCTTCCTTCTTTTCCTCCAAATTTCCTTCCCTCAATCTTTTTTTCTTTCCGCCTTTCCCTCCTTTCTCCCTTCCTTCCTCCCTTGCTTCCTTTTTTTCCTTTCCTCCCTCTCTCCCTCTTTTCCCCTATCCTCCCTTCCTTCTTTTTCTTTCTCCAACTTTCCTTTCCTCAATATTTCTTTCTTTCCATCTTTTCCTCCTTCCTCCCTCCCTTCCTCCCTTGCCTCCTTCCCTTTTCCTTTCTCCTTCCCTCCCTTTCCTTTCCCTTCCTTTTTCTATCTTTCCTTTCCCTTCCTTTCCCTCCCTTCCTTCTTTCCTTCCTTCCTTTCCTCCAACTTTCCTTCCCTCAATCTTTTTTCTTTCTGTCTCTCCTTCCTTCCTCCCTTCATTCCTCCCTTGCCTCCTTCTTTTCCTTTCCTCGCTCTATCCCTCTTTTCCCCTTTCCTTCCTTCCTTATTTTATTTCTCCAACTTTTCTTCCCTCAATCCTTCTTTCTTTCCATCTTTTACTCCTTCCTCCCTCCTTTGCCTCCTTCCCCTTTCCTTTTTCCTTTCCCCATCCCTTTCCTTCCTCTCCTTTTCCTATCTTTCCTTTCCCTCCCTCCTTCCTTCCTTCCTTCCTTCTTTCTTTCTTCTCCTTCCTTCCTTCCTTTCATTCCTCCAACTTTCCTTCCCTCAATCTTCTTTTCTTTCTGCCTCTCCTTTCTTCCTCCCTACATTCCTCCCATGCCTCCTTTTCTTCCTTCAATCATTCTTTATTTCCTTTCCTTCTTCCTTGCCTCCTTTTCCTTAGTCTTCTATTCTTCCTTACTTCTTTTCCTCCAACTTTCCTTCCCTTAGTCCTTCCTTCCTCCTTTGCCCCGTTCCCTGCTTCCCTCCTTCCTTCCTTTCCACTAACCTTCCTTCCTCCTTCTTTTCCTTCTTCTTTCCTTTCTAATTTCCTTCTTTACTTCCTTCCTTGCCTCCTTTCCCCTATCCTTCCTTCCTTTTTTTCCTTTGCCTTTCCTTCTCTTAAGCTGTGGGAGGAGACCATTAAGCCCCACCCACTACAGGAAGCCTGCAGAAAACTACAGGAGGGGGCAGAGAAAAGACTAGTCCTCCTGCACAAGGAGAGAGAGCAGCATTGAGCGGTCTTTAGTACAGGAAGGAAAAGTCTTACACTGGATCACTGCACAGATGTAGAAGAAATACTCAAAGCACACCAAGATTCAAGATGAATAAACATGGCTCTTGTATTTAGACTATATCTGCTTATCTTGAAGCTCATCATTAATAGTATATTTAACAGATCAAGTTTATTGTTAGATTTTACATACACTTTAAAGGTGAAACAAGGGTTCTGATTGGTTGTCAGCCCAGGATTTCCTATATACTGTGTGCACAATTATTAGGCAAGTGAGTATTTTGACAAAATCATCATTTTTATGCATATTGTCCAACTCTAAGCTGTATAAACTTGAATGCTTATTGGATTTAAGCATATCAGGTGATGTGTATTTGTGTAATGAGGGAGGGTGTGGCCTAAGGTCGACCCCCTATATCAAGGTGTGCATAACTATTAGGCAGATTCTTTTCCTCAGGCAAAAATGGGCCAAAAAAGAGACTCTGAAAAGTCAAAAATTGTCAAACGTCTTTCAGAGGGATGCAGCACTCTTGAAATTGCTAAGATATTGATCACAGAACCGTCAAACGTTTTGTTGCAAATAGTCAACAGGGTCACAAGAAACGTGTTGAGAAAATGAGATGCAAATCAATTGCCAAAGATTTGAGAAGAATCAATCGTGAAGCCACCAGGAACTCATTGTCCTCCAGTGCTGTCTTATTCCAGAACTGCAACCTACCTGGCGTGCCCAGAAGTATAAGGTGTTCAGTGCTCAGAGACATGGCCAAGGTCAGGAAGGCTGAAACCCGACCACCACTGAACAAGACACATAAGTTGAAACGTGAAGATTCGGCCAAGAGATATCTGAAGACAAAGGTTTTATAGCCTGATGAAATGAGAGTGATTCTTGATGGACCAGATAGATGGGCCCGTGGCTGGATCAGTCACGGGCACAGAATTCCACTTTGACGTAGACGACAGCAAGGTGGAGGTGAGCTGCTGGTATGGGCTGGTGTTATTAAAGATGAGCTAGTTGGACCTTTTTGGGTTGAAGATGGACTCAAAATCAACTCCCAAACCTACTACTAATTTGTAGAAGACACTTTCTTCAAGCAGTGGTACAGAAAAAACTTTGCATCTTTCAAGAAGACCATGATATTTATGCAGGACAATGCTCCATCACATGCATCGAAGTACTCCCCTGCGTGGCTAGCCAGTAAAGGCCTTAAAGATGAAAGAATAATGTCATTGCTCCCTTCCTCACCTGATCTAAACCCTGTTGAAAACTTTTGGGCCCTTCTTAAACGGGAGATTTACAGTTGCTCTGAAGAGTTATAGTTGGATTATAGAGAAACCTGGACCCACTTGCAAAATAACTCTGCAGAGAGACCCCTACTTCCACTCAATGAACAAGGGTCTATCTCTACAGCATGTTGGCAGAGGGAGAGGCTTTTCTACTGCTGTGGCTACTCTCTGAATGAAATGAACAGCACGACTTTGTATAACTTTGGCTTTGATGCAGTTGAAATGTTTTTGGCAGATTTAAAATGAAACCAAAAAGACACAAAATCGCGCTGGTGTGAAAAGATAATAAGTGTGCAAGCCAAGCTGCAAACCCCCAATGAGATATTCATCATAGTAATAGTAACATAGTATATAAACACTAAAACTGGAGAGTGCAAAATCTGATGCAGCTCTGCATAAAAACCAATCAGTGTCCAGGTTTTATCGCCAAAGCTTAATTGAACAAGCTGAAGTTGGAAGCTGATTGGCTACCATGTACAGCTGCACCAGATTCTGAGTGCACCAGTTTTTAGTAAATTTCCCCCACTGTGTTGTGCTAAGGTACATATAAATTAAAAAAAAAGTTATAAATTCTATATAAATTGTCACTAAAAAAATTGGAATCAAGTCCACAGGTGAAAATTAGTCCATGCCATGAATTACTCAAAATTCTTAGTGCATAATAACTGAAAGGTGCTTCCGATTTCCAATAAGGAACACCTCCACCACCATACAATCACAAATGAAGGCTTACCAAAACTACATGACCCTCAAATTATAGAGAAGTCATATAGAGCAAAGAAAAGTATTGGTCTGCTATAGAGCCAACCTCTGGTGCCCCTTGGCAGGATACACCACACACAGAAAGCAAGTTGGTCCACAGGCATCTTCCATCAGCTTCCACCATGTCCACACATGTCAAGAAGAAACGGGAGACCAAGCGCTCCAATACTGTAAAAACCCGTGGGCAATTTTATTAAACACATAAAATGCACTGAAAACAGGAAAACAACCTTACTGCGCAGTAAGGAAAAACAATCCGGACCTGCTTAGCCTCACATAGGGTTCCACTTCCGTGAACGTGGTGACATCAGCACATAGCTCCACCCATCATGTTTCATCAGAGATGACATCTTTCTGAGCACCTTCTGGACTGGACCCCCATTTCTTTTTTTTTTAGTGATTATTTATAATTTCTAACCTTTTTTTTATTTATGTGTACCTTAGCGCATCACAGTGTTTATATATGATTTAAGTGAAGGTTCAGTTGGGCTTTAAGAAAATCACTGTGGTTTATGAATATTTTACTGTTCAGGAAAAAATAAATTATGCTTTATGCTTTCCTTAAACCATAATGTAAAACTTCTTTACTTTGCAGGTTGTCCAGGGATTTATGGTTGGACGGTTAACTAGCTGGTTTTCTGACGAGACTCTACTGATAATAAGCATGGCGGTTTCCATGGGGGTCGGACTGGGTGTGGTAAGAATGTGTTACTTTGCCTTTTGCACATCTATAGCCTAAAAGACTTGAGAAGGAACAGTAAAAGTGCACATTGTAAATTATGAGCATACTGTATGTGCTATGAATTACATTAGCATTGGTAGTGAGTCACAATATTAGGCGTAATAATAGCTGATTAGCCAACGGTATCTGTGCTATCCTCATAGACATGAGGTTGTAGGTCCAACCAGTGCCACTGATAGGGGGCTACAGGAATTACCCTCATGCTGGACCCAGAACCCACTGGGTCAACAGGGAGGCCCATGCCTGGCAGGGGCTGTGTCCCAGTGACCTTCCTGAGGGATGGTTCACACCAATTATCACCACTTAGAGGGCACATATGTGTTGTTGCCAATGACTTGCAGAATGACAGTGGTGGCACTGAAAAAAGCCAGAACTATCAAGAGGAGTTATCTCTGCTGAACAGTAGAGGTATAGTCACAGTTGTGTTGCCAATTCTTTCTGTTTCTCTAATTCCTGCATTAAAACCAAGAAAACAACTCAACATTATATTAATATGTCTAATGTATCTTTACTAAATAAAAATGCTGTGTATACAAAACATTTACACTTACAGGAATATAATAAAAGACCGAGTGCTGCAAATATGTATACATACACACATACATGCACATGCTAACACTTAAATTCAACTTAGCTTCTTTTATACAGTAGCTGGTCCACAATTTCCTTACCAAACAGGACTCGTTTCAAGCAATTGCAAGAGAATGAGTTCATGGTTTTGGCTGTCTTCCTCTCTGACTTGTAGGTTGGTTTTGTATGCTGTTCCTTTGGCAGAGTCCTCCTTTTAGCTTGTTCTGTTGTCCTTTTATCTTGGAAAGTGTGGTAGCCATTCTCACATGGGTATAGCCATTTCATATTGGGTTCCTACATCAGTTTCTACAAAGAATGCATATCTGTCAACAAACTCTGGAAGGCAAACAAACACATAACAAAGGCGCTGGTTCATGTAACTGCACACGCTACCTATCCTATCACTACAATTCAATTTAGCTTCTTTTTTAGCTGGTCCACGATTTCCTTACCAAACAGGATATATTTCAAGAGATTGCAAGAAAATGAGTTCATGGTTTTGGCTGTCTTCCTCTCTGACTTGTAGGTTGGTTTTGTATGCTGTTCCTTTGGCAGAGTCCTCCTTTTAGGTTGTTCTGTTGTCCTTTTATCTTGGAAAGTGTGGTAGCCATTCTCCCATGGGTATAGCCATTTCATATTGGGTTCCTACATCAATTTCTACAAAGAATGCATATCTGTCAACAAACTCTGGATGGCAAACAAACATATAACAAAGCCGCTGGATCATGTAACTGCACACGCTACCTATCCCATCACTAAAATTCAACTTAGTTTCTTTTTTAGCTGGTCCACAATATCCTTACCAAACAGAATTTTTTTCAAGCAATTGCAAGAAAATGAGTTCATGGTTTTGGCAATCTTCCTCTCTGACTTGTAGGTTGGTTTTGTTTGCTGTTCCTTTTGCAGAGTCCTCCTTTTAGCTTGTTTTGTTGTCCTTTTATCTGGAAAAGTGTGGTAGCCATTCTCACATGGGCATAGCCATTTCATATTGGGATCCTACATCAGTTTCTACAAAGAATGAATCTCTGTCAACAAACTCTGGATGGCAAACAAACATATAACAAAGGCGCTGGATCATGTAACTGCACACGCTACCTATCCCAGCACTAAAATATGTGTACATACTGTGACAGGATGAACGGCGAGGTGATAGAGGGACGCTATGTGTCACCTCGCATATGCTCATACCTGACCGTTTAGGTGGAGTCCACTCCGGGTTTTTGGGGCTACAGTTAAGCAGGTGGGTCCGGACCAGAGTTTGGGCTCCACTGATGACCACCAACAGGTGGTATAAATAAGGCAGGGCTGGAGCAAGGAGTTGCTCGTGGCCTGGGACTCAGAGAGGTGTTCTGAGAGAGCTGTGTGTATGGACTATACCTACAAGAAAAGGTTTGCTTTTGTTTTATTTTGGTGACAGGGAGAAGCCCTTCACCTCTGAGAGAGGAAACGCCTTTTGTTTAGTTAGTGCCTGGATGGCAAGGGTTTATTTTCATGTTTTGTTTATTTTCTGCAAACCTTTTAAATAAAGCTGACAACCAGTCAGATTTTGATGAAAGCCTGCTGTGCGGTCTACCTTTGTCCCAGGGAAGGAGATCCCCCACCTGAGCTAACCCCACAATACATACATGCACATGCTACCTATCCTATCACTTAAATTCAACTTGGCTTCTTTTTTACAGTAGCTGGTCCACAATTTCCTTACCAAACAGGACTCGTTTCAAGCAATTGCAAGAGAATGGGTTCATGATTTTGGCTGTCTTCCTCTCTGACTTGTAGGTTCATTTTGTTTGCTGTTCCTTTGACAGAGTCCTCCTTTTAGCTTGTTCTGTTGTCCTTTTATCTTGGAAAGTGTGGTAGCCATTCTCACATGGGTATAGCCATTTCATATTGGGTTCCTACATCAGTTTCTACAAAGAATGCATATCTGTCAACAAACTCTGGATGGCAAACAAACACATAACAAAGGCGCTGGATCATGTAACTGCACATGCTACCTATCCTATCACTACAATTCAATTTAGCTTCTTTTTTAGCTGGTCCACGATTTCCTTACCAAACAGGATTTATTTCAAGCGATTGCAAGAAAATGAGTTCATGGTTTTGGCTGTCTTCCTCTCTGACTTGTAGGTTGGTTTTGTTTGCTGTTCCTTTGGCAGAATCCTCCTTTTAGCTTGTTCTGTTGTCCTTTTATCCCGGAAAGTGTGGTAGTCATTCTTCCATGGGTATAGCCATGTCCTATTGGGTTCCTACATCAGTTTCTACAAAGAATGAATCTCTGTCAACAAACTCTGGATGGCAAACAAACATATAACAAAGGCGCTGGATCATGCTACCTATCCCATCACTAAAATTCAACTTAGCTTCTTTTATAGCTGGTTCACAATTTCCTTACCAAACAGAATTTATTTCATGTTATTGCAAGAAAATGAGTTCATTGTTTTGGCAATCTTCCTCTCTGACTTGTAGGTTGGTTTTGTTTTCTGTTCCTTTGGCAGAGTCCTCCTTTTAGCTTGTTTTGTTGTCCTTTTATCTCGGAAAGTGTGGTAGCCATTCTCACATGGGCATAACCATTTCATATTGGGTTCCTAAATCACTAAGACATCAAATCACAGCATTTCTGCTTAAACACATTAACATCAATAGGAGCATAAAAAGTCTTATGTGCGATGAATAGATAAAGCAATAAGCTCGTATAGATGGAAAACATATAAAATATAAACAAATGACAGGAGCTTCAGATGCTCAATTGATCCTAAATCCTGAAGATTCTAGTACAATAATGCGCTTACCACAGGAACATACAAACTAAGCGTTGTATGTATGTCATCAGGTATATCATCAGCGAATGGAAAGGCCTGGACAGCAATGCGGGCAGTAACCGGTCATCCACGGTAGACACTTGGGGATGTCAGCACACACTCGGGGGTCACATCTGTCTCACCGGTGGGTCCAATGACGTCTAGCCTCCTGGTGGTACTTCTCTTGAGATAATCCACCTTGCACGGATCGCAAATAACGAGCCAAAAGGCAAAGTGGTACTGATAGTGAAGCACGTCTTTAATCTTATATCTCCAAAAGTAAAAACAGCATACAACTCACATTTGAGCTCTCATCAAGTATCTCCAGGTATATTTCCAGGTATAGTTCCAGGTTCCCTGGTGGTTAATGGCTCCCTGGTGGTTAGTGGCAACAGCTGGGTGGATCCCCTTTTTTACTTTTGGCGATATAAGATTAAAGATGGCTTCACTATCAGTACCACTTTGCCTTTTGGCTCGTTATTTGCGAGCCGTGCAAGGTGGATTATCTCAAGAGAAGTACCACCAGGAGGCTGGACGTCGTTGGACCCACCAGTGAGACAGATGTGACCCCCCGAATGTGTGCTGACATCCCCGAGTGTCTACCGTGGATGACCGGTTACTGCCCGCATTGCTGTCCAAGCCTTTCCATTCGCTGATGATATACCTGATGACATACATACCACGCTTAGTTTGTATGTTCCTGTGGTAAGCGCATTATTGTACTAGAATCTTCAGGATTTAGGATCAATTGAACATCTGAAGCTCCTGTCATTTGTTTATATTTTATGTTTTCCATCTATATGAGCTTATTGCTTTATCTATTCATCGCACATAATAATTTTTATGCTCATATTGATGTTAATGTGTTTCAGCAGAAATGCTGTGATTTGATGTCTTAGTGATTTATGGTTTATTATATTTACATAGCGCTGCATACCCCATTTACCTACTTTTTTGATCTGAGGTGTTGAGGATTGCCTTGTATGCTAGCTGCCAGTGTCTTGTGCTTTGCGCTCACTTACCCTACCTTTTTATATTGGGTTCCTGCATCAGTTTCTGGATGGCAGATATAGTACCATAAATTCCATAGGTCAAATATGTCAAAAGGTCAGGTAATTGTTGATTCTTATTGACAGAACTAGAATTAGGGTTGGGTCCAAGGTTTGACAAGAGCCCCAGTAAAAGAACAGGAACAGCTAAAAATGTGTAATTCCCTCGGCCAATAGTTTATATTGCCTTATTACCAAAATAATCTATGTATTAAAAGACAGCAAAGTCTAGCACTGACCACCAATGTTGGGGAGGAGGCCTGTCAGATAGGCTGTGCAGGAGGTAGACTGTCAGGTAAGCCATGATTTCTAATTCCATCCGAGGGTCCACCTGCCGCAAAATGGATAGTCAACCTTAAGTCTATGGGTATTCGAAGGCAACTTTGACATGCCAATGAATTTTTTAGTTCTCTGTTGATCAGCTCATCACCGGCTGTCGTGAAGACAGGGCTTGTTTATTTGTACAGTTTCTAAAGGTTACTAATAATACCACAATAACCATCGCAATAAATAGCACTCTTCTGCGGCACTTCTACAAAGGCGCTTCGAAACAACATCCTTTATTGTTGCTGTAAGGCCAGAAGGAGGAATCCCATTGATGTAAAAAGCTTTGGCGTCCAAATAGCGGAACTGCAATAACAAGCCGCCTGTCCTAAAGAGATCCGGCGTTTGTGCTGCAGACTGAACAAATAAAGTTTTTCTTTTTTCATTCTCCCATGCTTTTGTCGCGGTAAGTGTCTTGCATTAATATGGCTGTGTACACAATGTATTATAGAGATACAACAACGGCAACGTGTAGTAACAAATTCTTTATTTATAGCCAAGAATAATTGTACTTACAAATATTGGGTAAGGAGGGACAATCCCTGTGTAAACAGAAGACAGAGCTGCCATGTTGTTTTAGCGAGCAAACGTTGTTATTTTGGGAGTATCCTTTTAAGTGCCTTTGTTGATTAGAATTAGCGAAAAAATGTAAAGCTGAAGTTTATTCTGATGACATTTTTACTTCCCTGGTTCCTACCTCCCTGGTTTAGCGTGGGAGAAAGAAATACAAAAAAACCTGAAATCTAATAAATGAAGGAGGCAGGCCAGGGACAGTCAGGCTGGGGAGGAAAGTGTTAGATGATACTGGATGTCCTCAAGCCAGGAAATCAGCCCAGCTCTGCCTGACTTGCAGTAACATCTAATGACTTAAATAAAGGAATGCGCTAAAACCACAAACTATTCCTAATTTAGTGTAGAAACATTAGTGCAAAAGATATATATATCTATTCTCAATTAATATCAAAAAATATCAAAATTATGTGCAAAACTATTTTTTAGTGCATAAGTAATTTAAATATTTAAATTTGTGAATATAAAAATTGTCCAATTTTGAATTTCTTCAAATGTCCAAACAAATCCTTTTCAAATTCAAGTGCTCTCAAAGAAATTGTGCACATTATGGGAAGCAAGTTTCCGCCACTAGATGTGCTCAGGCTGATATTCAACATCGTTCAACACACTTCTTCTGAGCCCAGGTCATCCTGGACTCGTCCCCAGCCTGTGATTGGAGAGTAAAATCAGAAGCATCACAGTGATAAGCTTATCTCTCCGTCACTCTGCTGTCTCTTCCTAGTAGCATGGTCTTGTCAGCACATGAACTGGCTACTTCTGCTGCTTCTTCTTCTCACACCCTAGCCCTGCTGTGCAGAAACTAATAGCAGGTCACATTCAGGTACCGAAACTGCTTGCATTTAAAAAATACAATAAATATGTATTTATATTTACATAGGTGCATTAATTTGACCCTTTTAAATCTCCTAGATTGTAAGCTCCCAGGATCAGGGCCCTCCTATCCCTCTTGTATTGAACTGTATTGTTGCTGTATTGTCTCCTTTATATTGTAAAGTGCTGAGCAAACTGTTGGCTCTATATAAATCCTGTATAATAATAATAATATATAAATCCTGTATAATAATAATATATAAATTCTGTATAATAATAATAATAAATAAATCCTGTATAATAATAATATATAAATTCTGTATAATAATAATAATAATAATATATAAATCCTGTATAATAATAATATATAAATCCTGTATAATAATAATAATAATAATATATAAATCCTGTATAATAATAATAATAATATATAAATCCTGTATAATAATAATAATAATAAAAAATCAATTTTTATTTTTTAATCAGGTGGTGATGACGAGTGTTCTCCATTTCTGCATTATCGCGCTTCCGCTGATTTTCTTCCTCTGTGTCTCCGGAGTCATCACTGACAGCATCCTAACCAAAGCCGTCCCTCCTTCTGAGACCGGTATGTACCCCGCCATCTGAAATGTGTTCCCTAACATCAGGGCTGCTGTTAGAAACCACGGGGCCCCATACAGTTGGCCTGACAGGGCCCCCTCTAAGAAAAAAAAAAATCACAGTTTACGATGCTTCAGTTATGAATGCACAGTGTGTGATCGGTACCAATCATTCATTGTGTTCTTTCAGAAAAGAAAGGGGCTGGTAAATGTGAAATATTTAGTGGGCCCATCCCCCACTCTTCATTCGGAAGAATTCTATTGTGTGCTTGCAGATGCTGGAGGGAATCACAGGAGGGAAGCCAGCAGCACTGTGGGGGGGATGGGAGCAAACAGGGGGGCCTGAGCAGCAGAGGAAAATGTATGGTGCACAGGGAGGGTGATGAGTGCAGCGGGGGAAGGGAGGGGGAGCAATTGCTGTAACCAATCCCCTGTATGACTATCTCTGTAGCGGCTGGGAGGAAGAGGAGAAGAATCCAGCTGCAAGAAGAGCCATACAGGGGATCGGTTCCAATAATTCCACGCCCTGCTGATCACTCTCCCTGCCCACATCCAATTCACCCAGCTGCCTGGGCCCTGTACAGAAGGACTGGTGGTACCCCCTTATCCACGGCCCTGCCTAGCTTGCAGATGTGGGATTACCATCCAGGGCCGTGAATAAGGGGGTACCAACAGTCCTCCAGTACAGAGACCAGGCTAGCAGGGGGCCCAGGCAGCTGGGTGAATCAGATTTGGGCAGGGGGGGTGGTAATCAGCATGGTAGGGCAGCAATTACTGGAACCGATCCCCTGTATGGCTCGCTCTGCAGCAGCTGTAAACTGGCTTCTGCTCCTCTCCCTCCTGCTGGCTTTTAGCTGCTGCAGGGAGAGCCATACAGGGGATCGGTTCCAGTAACTGCCCCCCCCCCCCATCACCCTCCCTGTGCACCATACATTTCCCCTACTGTCCAGGCCACCCCCCCTACCCCCCTCCGCTTCCCACCTGCAAGCACACAATAATGACCTTCATGATGCAGAAGTGTCCAGAAAATATGTCGCAGTGAGAGCTGTGAAAATGTGGAATAGACTCCCTCAAGAGTTGGTTCTGGCCAGCTCAGTGGATTGCTTTAAAAAAGTCCTGGATTCTTTCTTGGATACACAGAATATAACTGGATACTAACATTTATAGGTAAAGTTGATCCATGGAATATTTTTTTTTTTACCTTTATTGCTATCACATGGGATGAACAACATGGGCAGTGACAGGTCCTCTTTATGGACGGATCTCTATCCATCTGTTAGGCCCCATATCTCTCCTCTGGCCTCCAAAGCATCTAATCAAAGCGAGATCGGTTTGATCAGAGGTTTGTACAAGCCGCTAACTAGGGTTGCCATCTCCTCCCTTTAAAACCGGACACATATTAATTACACAGGTTCTGGGGCTAATTTAATGCAGATAAGGCTCTATGTGGGTTTAATTACCACCTTAATTAGCCAAAGAACCCGTATCATTAATATGTGTTCGATTTAACCACTTCTTGACTGCGCTATAGTCGAATGATGGCTACAGTGCGGCCGTCCAGTTCTGGGAGGGTGTTGTACTCCCAGGATGCGTTGTGTCCTATGGAGCCACATGATCAGCTATGTCCAATCACAGCTGATCATCATGTGATTACACTTGCCGGTTATAGGCAGTACTGTCACAGCGTGAGGAAAGTGCTGCTGCTAACCGGCAACTGTCAAAGAAGATATCTGCACTGATAATCAGGGCACTGATTATCAGTGCAGCCCCAAAGTGCCCAACAGTACTGCCCATCAGTGCCCAACAGTGCTGCCAATCTGTGCTCGTCAGTGCCGCCAGTCAGTGCCCTTCAGTGCATCCTATCAGTGCCCATCAGAGCTGCCTATGAGTGCCTCTTCATCAATGCCCATCAGTGCTGCCTATCAGTGTAGCCTCATCAACGAACATCAGTGTAGGAGAAAAATTACCTGTTTGCAAAAATTTATAATAGAAACAGACATTTAGGTCTATTTTTATGTATAGTGCAAAAAATAAAACACTCAGTGGTGATTAAATACCACCAAAAGAAAGCTTTATTTTTGTGATAAAAAAATTATAGAAATATAATATGTGTACAGTGCTGCATGACCGTGCAATTGTCATTCAAAGTTTGCACTGAAAACTGGCCTGGGCAGGATGGTAGGGTGGCCACCTCATCCCTTTAAAACTGAACACATTAATTACACAGGTTCTGAGGCTAAATGAATGCAGATAAGGCAGTAAGTGGGTTTAACCTCTTAGTGCTGGCGCCTCCCGGCCCTTTAACCATTAGCCGCCCAGCCTTTAGCCGTTTGGCGGCCGCAAAAATGCTCTAGCTTTCCGGGTGCATGCCATTTGGCGTCCTCCTGCACATGCGCAGTTCGCGCGGTTGCAGAGCTGTGCAGCAGCGCGATCTGTCACCTACCGTGTACCTCATACCTGAGTACCAGCCCCTGTTGCTGGTACCATGTGACCTGCTGTGACCAATCACAGCAGGTCACATGACAGTTGTATACAACGGATGGCTTCATTCATGCCATCCATTGTATACTAGTGCCTAGCTGTGAATGGTCACAGCAGGTCACATGCACATGTCATGTGATTAGCTGTGGCCAAATCACAGCTAAGCACAAAAAAAAAAAAAAAACTGAATGAATCGATGTCATTCAGGTAAATGCTTGCTTATAGCAAAGTAATTCTTTGCTATAAGCAAATTGTGTAAAACAAATACTGATCACTTCCCCAAAGTAGTACAATGTAACTATGGTAACATTGTACTACTTTGGTCATAAAAATTAAAAATAATAAAAGAAAAAAAAAAAAATATATATATATTTTTTTTTTTTCATACTGTCACCAGTCAGTGTCCCTGATCACCGCCATGCCAGTTATATGATGACGTTGTACTGCACTGGTGACAGTATGTAAAAAAAAAAATAGTGAAAATAATTTTTTTCATTTCTTCATTTTCCGAAAAATTATGACAAAAAAAATACAACTTCAAAAAACTCTTATGAAGTACGTCGGACTGTCTACTTTACAAAAAGGGGTCATTTGGGGGATATCTGTACTGTTCTGACATTTGGGGGATATCTGTACTGTTCTGACATTTGGGGGGATATCTGTACCGTCCTGACATTTGGGGGATATCTGTACTGTTCTGACATTTGGGGGATATCTGTACTGTCCTGACATTTGGGGGATATCTGTACTGTCCTGACATTCTTGGACCTCAAGAAATTAGATTGGCTGTCAGTACTTCAGGATTGATCAATATTCAGATCTATACCATAGTTTGTGAACTCTATAACTTTCCTACAAACTAAATAATACATCCTAATTTGGGTTATTTTCACCAAAAACATGTAGCAGAATACATCTCGGCCTAAATTTATGAAGAACAATTATTTATTTGTAAACTTTTATAACAGAAACAAAGAAAAACGTGTTTTTTAAAAAAAATTTTTGGTCTTTTTTGTTAATTTAGCAAAAAATAAAAACCCCAGCGGTGATTAAATACCACCAAAAGAAAGCTCTAGTTGTGTGAAGAAAATGATAAAATTTTAGTTTGGGCACAATGTTGTATGACCGCGCAATTGTCATTCAAAGTGTGAGAGCGCTGAAACCTGAAAAATGGCCTGGGCAGGAAGGTGTAAAATTGCCCGGTATTGAAATGGTTAAGAGGTTTCAGATGGTGGGAGGCGGGGCAGGGTTTCAGGGTCATATGTTCACCGTCATTCGCTGTCACGGCGGTCACATGATCAGAAAAGGTCCCGGTCGCAAGGGGAGATCGGGACCTTTCCGTGAGACACCGACATATGTGGTGGCAGCGCGCTCTCAGCACATATGTGTTTTCAAATGGTATGCAAATATGCGGCCGCTCAGAATCAAGGCCCAGCCGCCAAGAGGCCGCATATTTGCGTACTGTTGGCATCAAGGGGTTAATCACCACCTTAATCAACCATAGAATCTGTGTAATTAATGTGTTCAGTTTTAAAGGGATGAGGTGGCCACCCTACAGGGAGGGGGTAAACGTGCCCAGTAGGCTAGTGGGTAAAGGGATAAGGTGGCAACCCAAACGGTAACTGTTTGCAGCTGCAGCAATGACTGAGATATCATCCTTCCCATCCAGTGGCCTACCAGTACGTCATATGGACAGGAAGTGGTTAATTGCCAAATGGCAACCGTGGGCCAAGCGTGCAGCCTTATAGATCTTAGTGGGTGAGTATGGCAGGCGGGGATGTAGTAACATCCACCTCTATAGTGATTGTCAGCTTCAGCAGCACTCCCATCAGTATGAGATCTGTATACTTACAATGTGACAAGCTGGACCAATGTCAATGACAATTAGGATCATACCTATAGGCTTGTTTTCTGTGCTGTCGCTCGTTGACGACTTTCACCTGCTGCCTGGTATAGGAGGATCTAATTACTCCGGGGGTTTAATTACCTGACACCCAGCCAAGCAAACTTGAAAACATCTATTGAGCCATTCCACTGAAGTTTTATATTACTCCAGGTAGGTGTTTCACATTCTCTGTCTTCCCATTCAGCGGCTGGGAAATCAGATCCAATGACCTGAGCACTTCAATGAAAAGTGCATTGTATGGAAGCATTGTATTGTATAGAGGACATGCTATGGTTTATGTTAACCTATGAAAGGGAAACTTCAAGCCATCCTTGGCTTCGCCATTTTTTTTTTTTAAACCCCCGATGTCTACAGCAGCCTTTCTCAACCAGGGTACCTTGAGATTTCTTCAGGGGTGCCTTGAGATTTCTTCAGGGGTGCCTTGAGATTTCTTCAGGGGTGCCTTGGCAAAATGTCTAAAAATTGCCCAAAATTTGTATACAAGCCAGCGGGTGAAACACATCTGCCTTTTAGTTACACAAAGCCACAGGTTTTCATTGTGCACCATCACGACCTTCTAGACAACCAATGACATCATCAGTTGATAAGGAGAATGTCAGTTGCCTGCACAGCATCCTAGTTTGACCCTCCCCTGCCCCCTCTCCATCAGTGCTGGGGTCACATTAGCTGGGTGATGGAGAAAAACTGAGGGAGAAGAGAAACATAGGAATACTAGTCAGTACCAGTGAGTGAAAGTGTATTTGCTTTGGAAGAATAAATCACCTCTAATGTTGGGTGTCCTACATGTGTGGATGTTGCTGCGTTATATAAAACTATTAGAATAGTTTTTCCCATTTTAGACTGGGGTGCCTCAAGACCATCCATAATTTGAAACGGTGCCTCGGGACTGCCCATAATTTTAAAGGGTGCCTTGACTGAAAAAAGGTTGAGAAACACTGGTCTACAGCATACCTTACCTTTCCTTCACCCCTTTGTCTGTTCATTGCCGGTACCAAAGGAAAGACCCCATACACTGATCTGTCATATCATTATGACCACTGACTGGTAATGTGGATAACATTGATCTGGGGGGGGGGGGGGGGGGGATTGATTCTGGATGTCCTCCAGCCAAGAAATGAGGCTGAGCTCTATCTGCTTTGTTGCACCTTCTAATGCACATTGTGAGAAGCTCACAGGGGGTGATTTATTAAAGTCAAATGGACTGTGCACTTTGCAAAGTGCAATAGTACTCTGCAAGTGCAGTTGCTCTAGAGCGGGGGTCTCCAAACTATGGCCCTCCAGGAAGGGCTGTTAGAAACCACGGGGCACCATACAGCCTACTCGACAAGCCCCCCCCCCCCCCCCCAAAGAAACAGTTTTTTTATGCTTCAGTTGTGAATGAACACAGTGAGTGATCGGTACAGATTGCAATGTGACATATTTACTGGACCCTTCCCCCACTCTCCATCCTGAAGGATCCTATTATGTGCTGGCAGCTACCGGTGGGAAGGAGAGGAACACAACGGGGCCTGGGTAGCAGGGGGAAACATATGGTGCACATGGAGGTTTATGGGTCTGGTGGGGATTGGGGCTCAATTACTGGAACCGATCCCCTGTATAGCTCTCTGCAGCAGCTGAAAGCCATCGGGAGGGAGAGGAGAAAAAGCCAGCTTTTAGCTACTGCAGAGAGAGCCATACAGGGAATCCGTTCCAGTAGTTGCCCCCCACTGTGCTGATCACCCTCCCTGCCCACATCAGATTCACCTAGCTGCCTGGTCCCCCCTGCTGGCCTGGGCCCCATACAGGAAGACAGGTGGTACCCCCTTATCCACGGCCCTGCCTCCAGATTCTGGTCCCATAAGGCTCTCACAGACAAAGGGAAGACTCCCAGAGGCAGAGGCATGATGGGACTTGTAGTACTTCAACAGTTGGAGGGGCCATAGTTTGGAGACCCCTGCTCTAGAACTTAGTAAATGAGGTAAAGCTTCCCTTTGCCAAGAATACCCAATCACCTGCAAGGGAAATAAAAAAAAACAGCTTTTTTGCTTGCACATGATTGCATGATGGAAGTCAGTAGAGCTTCTGCCTATTTACTAAGGTCTTGAAGCAACTGCTCTTGCAAAGTACACTGTCTAATTGCCTTTAGTAAATCAATCCCACAGTGTGCAGTGAAATCAGTTATTTCAGTACAAGAGAGAAACCGGTACAACTGTGCAAGACTGAAGGGAGGGCTCAGGTGTAAGGGGACTGCATTAAACTATTCACATCAGCCCCTATCAGAAGAAGGGAGGTCTCATTACCCAGCATTGTGGGTACCCCAATTGTTATAAAAAATGCTCCAAGTATTCCATGATACTCACTCTGTATTTCTGTATTGTAGGTGCCATGTTGGGAATCTGCGCCTCCATCCAGCCTCTCACACGCACCATTGGCCCCACCATTGGAGGATATCTATATAAGCATTATGGGGTCCCATCATTTGGCCTCTTTAACATTATAGTTAGTCTGTTATTATTAATGTACCTTGTCAACCAACGAAAGAGTCATAAAGTGGAGAAAACAAAATAATATAGGAAAAGTCTGTGAATGGCTTTTTAGGACGGCTCCACTCAAAGCTGCTCGTTTTGTTCTCCAGAAATGTTGGTATGTTGTATCCCACTTCTGAAGTCTCCCGGGACTCCATTGTTGGGATATCCTTGCCAGACTTTTGCACCCCGATGGATTCTCCATAATGTAAAATTAAATAGGATTTGAAGGGGCAAGCTGCTATAGAGTGCCACCTTTTTATGGCATTGGGGGGGAGGAGCAGTAACCATGAACTGTAATTAAAGACCAAGTGCGGGTACATTAATTTACCTCAATTTAGATATATTATTATGTATTTAATTCTGCTGTAAGGGCGGAGCAGATCAGGTTCTGCTTTACTTTCAACTCATAGTGCTGCAGGTCTCAAGTACACCCCCATTGGTGTTGTGCCTCCGACCCCTTTTCTATTTGGATTTTACAAAAAGTTGGGAAATCATCAAGAAGGAAAATTATCATGCCCAAAGCTTGGCTTTTTCAGAGCCATCAGTGCCCATTTAAAATCAAAGTATCAGACTTAGGTAGGCCATTCATGGGTTGAATTCTGAACTAATTTTCTTTAGAAAATCAGAAATTTTGTGCATTTTGGAATCCGATGGTGCAACCATTGATTTAAAAATTTGACCAAGCCTTCAATTTCACCTGTTGCTACAATTTCACCTGTTGCTACTTGCTAAGAATTTTCGTGTTTGGGAATCTTCTTTTCAAAAGAAATTTTTTTCAGAATTCGCCCTTTTATGGCCTGCATTAAATTTGATGGCTTTAAGACAACAACACCTCCCCCATATACATTGATTTATAGGTACAAAACCCAATGAGAGCAGCAAGCAAAAGGTCTGAGAGTCCAAAAGCTTTTTATATTGATGCTTGTTCACAGAAAGACAACATAAAACAGACAATGTGTTTCGGGGGTTCAAAGCCCCCCCCCCCTTTTCTATAGCTGAAAGAAGATCTACTATTATAATTTTTTGTATAGTTCTTTCCCGTACAGGGCAAAATACATGTAGTGCTTTGTCCAATGTTTTCACGTGCTGTCTAACCTTAGTTAGAAGGTCCAACCTGCCCCTCTTCTCTTCCGCTGCAGTTGATCTGACAACAGCTTGGAAGGAGACGGCTGATTCATAGCTGATGTTTGTCTTGGCTGTGAGCATTTTATGAGACAAGCAATGGCAAGAGGAATGCAGAGGCCGACACGTCCCCTTCCCTCTGCATTCCTCTTGCCATGCCTGTCTCCAGAAAGTGCTCAGAGTCAAGACAAGCTGCAGCTGTTAATCATCCATCTCCTTCCAAGGTATTGTTATGTTAGGCCGGCCATGGCAGGAGGGCGACAGGCTAGATTTCAAAACTAAGGTTGTAAAACACTCAGAAACATGGGGCAAAGCACTGTATATACTTTGTCCCTTAGGGGACGGAACTGTGCAATAAAAATGATAGTGATAGATTTTCATTAAGGATGATGGATAGATTTGAGGACTCAGGGGTGTCACAATCACCAGGGTTTATTTGGTTGCTGATTCATTGATCCACTGATCCTAGTCATAGGGTATTGCTGATTCATTCATCCACTGAATTTGGTCATGGGGTATTGCTGATTCGTTTATCAACTGATCCTTGTTCATTATGAATGTATGATGGATACACCATGGTCCAGGGGCAGACTGACAACTCATGGGGTCCACGGGCAATAGGGGATCATGGGGCCCCTGTGTCCTTGCCAAAACTCAAAAAAGCCTATGAAAAAGGTACCAGGGGCATCTCATGGGGCCCCCTACTGACCCCGGGCCCTCGGGCAGTGCCCGTGTTTCCAAATCAGTCCGCCCCTGCCATGGTCTTACCATCAGTAACAAATTACCTACCTAGATTTCTCAGGGATGCTTCAGGATTCGGTTGGTGTCCATCTTTTGAAGTATAGCTTTTTTACGTTGTGTCAATTTTATTTCATTTTTGTTAAATTATTTTTGTATATCAATGATTAAATACCTCAATTGGTAAAGGATAAGTGCACTTTTACTTGACTTAATGGCAGTGTCCTCCCCTACCAATGACTTAAAGGGGTTTATTTACTAAACCTGAAGAGTACAAAGTCAGGCTCACTTCTGCATAGAAACCAATCAGCTTCAAGGTTTCATTGCCAAAGCTTAACTGAACAAGCTGAGGTTAGAAGCTGATTGGTTTCTATGCAGACGTGAGCCTGACTCCAGGTTTAGTAAATAAACCCCAAAGTGGCCCTGGATGTCACCTATGAATAGAACCTTCCTGTACCTCTCATGTTCTATTGGCTAGCCTCTAGACATCTGGTCTACCTCACTTTCTGGTCCTTGGCTTCTGGATGCCAGTCTGTCCATGCCTGTGCTTTAAACCTATACAATTATTTTCTTTTAATTGGCAAGCCTCTAATCATTTACCTGTAATAGATTGCAACTCCTTATCTACAGGTTCTTCTTTCTCATGCTCAGGGTCAGACTAAAGGGTAGGCAGAAAACTTGCCTCCTGTTGGGCCCATAAGCGGAAGGGGGATGCAAGAATGACCTATACTGCTGGGATTGTTCACAGCTCATGGATCCCTTAGCCCCATTGCCTTGCCTTGTGTCTTATAAACATGAAAGAGGAAACAGAGGAATGGGACAATGTCCTCAAACCTATTTGATCAGCCTCATTCTCCTTCTCCAAAGTGTGTCAGCTGCAGGGCCTAGATTGAAAGATATCCTCTCCGTCTTCAGACCTGAGACGACAGCTGGCCAATCCAGGGACGATCGGTGGGTGAGAGGGACAATCAGCCTGATCAGCTAGAAAACCATCTTGGAAATGCAATGCTATTTCTCCCCATTCCCTTCAGCTCCTTTATACACACCAGACTGTACAGTTGATAAAAAGCCAGCAGAGCAGTCAGGTCATGACTACAGGAGCAACCACCCTCTCAAATCTGGGGGAAGCTTTAGGGTTCGTGTACACTGGCTTTTATTTGCTTCAGAACTTATTTTCTCACTGTATAAGTCAAGTGGAATGCCAGAGCAGCTTGACGCAGCTTAGATTGAGATCAAAGGAGGTGTCTCAGTTGCTCATCCATCCAGAGTGGAAACACCTTAAGACAGGAATTGTTACTTTCAGGTAAAAATAAATTGAAAAAAGCTTAAAAACCTATTGCAGCTACCACTTTGAAAGGTTGGTAAGCTGAAATATATATTTTGGGGGGTTTAGATACACCTTAAATGCAAGCTAATGCATCTAAAAGCACTCTGCATTTTCCCATCAACGGCCCTTTCCCTGGCAGGCTGCACAGTTGACGCACAATGAGTCCAGTTGACCAACAGGCACACCGAGATTTCATGTTATTGAGAAAAACACACAGTGATACACACAGCTTCATCCCAATCTGCTGGCATTGCACACCACGTTCCAAGCGCAGTGTCAGCCGCGGTTGGTTTAATAATTTACCACCAGTAAATTTACTGGCAAATGTTATCGTAGCTAGAACACCCACTCATTGCTTTTACAAGCAGCCATTCAGGATGAGAAAAGAAAGCTGAGATGGTAAAAACCAATATAACTGTTTGTGTAATGGGGCTGCATTGGGCAGCAGCAGGAAAGTTCATTGTTTCACCATTCAGTCATCGGGCAATAAAGTGTCAGCTCATAATGAAGTACATTGTAACAGCACAGGGTGTAAAGGTGGCCAAAGACATTAGATAGTACAACAGAGATGCTAGATCTCCTATTATTGGTGTAGTGAACCCCTAAGAAGGCACTGGTGACTTAGTCCTGTTCCCAGTAAAAGCACTAACAGCCAGGCAAATCGCTGGCAACAAAAGTGAGTACACCCCTAAGTGACAATATCCAAATTGGGCCGCAAGTGTCAATATTTTGTGTGGCCGCCATTATTTTCCAGCACTGCCTTAACCCTCTTGGGCATGGAGTTCACCAGAGCTTCACAGGTTGACACTGGAGTCCTCTTCCTCTCCTCCATCATCATCATGGAGCTGGTGGATGTTAGAGACCTTGCTCTCCTCAACCTTCCATTTGAGGATGTCCCACTGATGATAGGGTTTAGGTCTGGAGACATGCTTGGCCAGTCCATCACCTTTACCCTCAGCTTCTTTAGCAAGGCAGTGGTGGTCTTGGAGGTGTTTTTGGGTTCGATATCATCAAAATGTAATTTCTTCAGTGTCGTCACATGAAAAGATATTATAAAATATTTACAAAAGTGTGAGGGGTGGACTCACTTTTGTGAGATACTGTAGATGTATTTATTGTTATCTGATTTTTTTTGTCTGATCTGCTCTTTCTCTCAGTCTTTTACTACATGCAATTTCCTACTGTTGGTCAGCAGTGAAAATGATTCCCTACATCGGTGGTCATTCAGCAGAATGTCCTATAAATTGGTGATCAGTGGGAAGAATGTTCCTTACATTGATGGCGAGTGGGAAGAGCCCCTTACATTGGTGGTCAGTGGGAAGAATGTCCCTTACATTGGGGGTCACTGGGAAGAATGTCCCTTACATTGGGGGTCAGTGGGAAGAATGTCCCTTACATTGATGATCAGTGGGAAGAATGTTCCTTACATTGATGGTCAGTGGGAAGAATGTCCCTTACATTGATGATCAGTGGGAAGAATGTTCCTTACATTGGTGATCAGTGGGAAGAATGCTCCTTACATTGGTGATCAGTGAGAATAATGCTCCTTACATTGATGATCAGTGGGAAGAATGTCCCTTACATTGGTGATCAGTGAGAAGAATGTTCCTTACATTGATGATCAGTGGGAAGAATGTTCCTTACATTGATGATCAGTGGGAAGAATGCTCCTTACATTGATGGTCAGTGGGAAGAATGCCCCTTACATTGGTGGTCAGTGGGAAGAATGTCCCTTACATTGGTGATCAGTGAGAAGAATGTCCCTTACATTGGTGATCATTGGGAAGAATGTTCCTTACATTGATGGTCAGTGGGAAGAATGTCCCTTACATTGATGATCAGTGGGAAGAATGTTCCTTACATTGGTGATCAGTGGGAAGAATGCTCCTTACATTGGTGATCAGTGAGAATAATGCTCCTTACATTGATGATCAGTGGGAAGAATGTCCCTTACATTGGTGATCAGTGAGAAGAATGTTCCTTACATTGATGATCAGTGGGAAGAATGTTCCTTACATTGGTGATCAGTAGGAAGAATGTTCCTTACATTGATGATCAGTGGGAAGAATGCTCCTTACATTGATGGTCAGTGGGAAGAATGCCCCTTACATTGGTGGTCAGTGGGAAGAATGTCCCTTACATTGGTGATCAGTGAGAAGAATGTCCCTTACATTGGTGATCATTGGGAAGAATGTTCCTTACATTGGTGATCAGTGGGAAGAATGTTCCTTACATTGGTGATCAGTGGGAAGAATGTTCCTTACATTGGTGATCAGTGGGAAGAATGCTCCTTACATTGGTGGTCAGTGGGAAGAATGCTCCTTACATTGGTGGTAAGTGGGAAGAATGTTCCTTACAATGATGATCAGTGGGAAGAATTTTCCTAACATTGATGATCAGTGGATAGAATGCTCCTTATATTGGTGATCAGTGGGAGGAATGTACCCCTTACACTGGTAGGCAGAATGCCACCTTTACAGACAGCTAAAAAGATCATTGGTGTCATTCTGCTGGCTCTGTCAAGTGACACTGGACTTAGAACTATTCAGGTGCCATCAGCTGGGAGGTCAATCAGCCAAAGCTGAAGGAACCCCTAGCCACATCTGGAGGAGCCATGATTGAGAATGGTAGTCCTAACTGCATCAGAAGTTTGTTTAGTAATTTGACTAGAATCCTCATTCAGTTTCACAAATCATAAGTGCACAGAAGTGTTTGACTTTCAGCTTTCACCAAACATATCTACCTACCTTGACCTTCTTTGGAGTTGTCTTGTCCAAAATTTGAAATGTCTTGTCCAAAAATACATCTTTCCTTAATGTCTTAGAATGTGATGGCAGCAAGGCACGGACTGACATACACGATGCAATTTTCTGTGTAAAGCACTGCAGATAAATTACCAATGTAATATTTTTAAATGAGTAAATAAATAAAATATGTTAATAATATAAAATTCTTGTGTTGTGAAGTTTGTAATCAAATATAGACTTCAGGAAGGCATACCTGTTACTGAAATATGTGCGCTGTGCCTCCCGATAATGTAGCGGATGTGCTTGCTATCCTTATCTCAATACAGGTCTGTGGGTTAGCACAGACCTATAAGGACTCACTGTAAATAATAAACTCTATAGGTGGCTTACAGTTGCAAGAAAAAGTATGTGAACCCCTTGGGATTACGTGGAGTTTTGCATGAATTTGGCATAAAATGTGCTCTGAACGTCATCTAAGTCACAACAATAGAAGAACACAGTCTGCTGAACATAATACTACACAAACATTAGATGTTGCCATGGTTTAATTTCACATAACATGTAAACATTCACAGTGCAGGGAGGAAAAAGTATGTGAGGCCCTAGCTTAATGACTTCTCCCAGAGCTAATTGGAGCCAGGAGTGAGCCAAGCTTGACTCCAATCAGTGTGATGATATTGGATGTGTTGCTGACAGCTGTCCTGCCCTTAAAAAACACACACCTGTTTTGGGTTTACTGGTTTCAAGAAGC